>NW_015539938.1:290644-303329 GCF_001515605.1 Sinocyclocheilus anshuiensis
ATAAAATAGGATATATATAGTGTTATATTTTTATATTAGTTGTATATACTACGTTATACGTATTTTGTTATGTTTTTAAGTATATACTAAAAATATAAATGAAACAAACACAAATAATGCTTATTTAATTTAATTTTTTTTATTTTTTTATGCTTATTTAGATTATAATTTTTTTTTTTAACTTTGTACAATTAAATGGAATTTTTGACAGTGCTTTATTTATTTCTTATTTTATATTTAAATACACTATTTATTTTCTTAAACTTTTTTGTGTATTATATTTTTATAGTATTAATATATTACATACTACATATATATTCTTTAATTAGAATTATATTAGAATTATATATAATTTTATATTTTAAGTTATTTAATTGTATATTTTAATGGATTTTTACATTTTTGACAAGTTTTTTACTTATATATTCTATATATTTACATACAGTTTTATATTAGTGTGTCTATCTATCTATCTATCTATCTATCTATATATGTATAGTACTGTATTCCTTTATATAATTTTAAATATAAACTGAATGCATTTTTGATTACATTTTTTAATTATTATATGTAGATATATACTACTTTGAATTTGAACCGAGTTCATGATTTTTATTCGATTATTATTTACACAATACAAAATTGCAATGTAAAGACACAATCATCATGTTTCCCCTGAACATGAGTGTTATTTTATAACATTGCTGTATTTAATTGCATGAGGAGTGTTATGTTCTAATGCGTTATTGATTGCGTAGATGCACCAGGAGATCGGAGTGCAGTCGCGCGGAGGAAAAGAACGGTTGGCTGTGGAGTCCAAACCAACAGTGTGTGAAAATCGTCTCTTTCCACCCGCCAAATCTCAGCTGCTTGAAGTCCCAGCAGGTACCAGGCTGAGTGTCGCGGACACAATTACTAGAGTCTTATTTTTAAACCAGACTGCTCAGCGCTGATTATGAGAAAAGCTGAGCATGTCTCCCACACAACGAGGCCATATTGGTGAACAGACGGTGAAAACACAATGGGCGCTGATGGCGTGTTTAGAATGCTGTTGCTTCAATACGTTCTCTGATTACGGGATGTGTGTATTTAGAGGACTTTATAGCTGTTTCCTTGAGAGAAATGTTTAAAAGTTGTTATTTGTCCAAGGGCATTCTTATGAAATCTTAATTATTCAGACAAAGTTTGGAAATTTTGTGGGAGAGCCATAGCCTGGCAGTTCCACCTAAACATGATGAATATCATCGTAAATCCTTAATTTTTGCATTGAATTACATGGAACAAACCCAAACCAGTCATCTCCTTGTAATCTGTATTAGGCTTGCCGCGATAGACGGTGCTGACGGTGATACCGTTGTTAAGCCGCAACACCGGTTACGTCACTTGCCCACCGTGGCACCGACCCCCACCGTCGTTTAGATTTTTTATAGTAATAAAAATAATTTAGTTCAGTAAAAGAACAGACACTACAATTAAAAACTGAACGCGGCTGCTCAATGCAGCGTGCCGAACGACATTCATTTCTCCAGTGAGGAGAGTGAGTTGAGCTGACTGACAAGAAGAGTGAGGTGAGGTGAGACAGACAAAACGATGATTTAGTTTCGAAACGAAATGCAAAAGCGCCTGTTTGGCAGTATTTTGGATTTTGAAAAGCCTGTTGACTTTTGCCGTATATCTAAGGTGATTTTGGAAGTTTTTTTAAACATTCGTTTCTTATTTAATTGGTTCCACAGTGTTTGCTGATTTTTACTTTTAAACTTTGTGTAATTTATTTATTTTATTTGACATCAAGGTGTATGCCGTGCCTCCAAGCTTTCTTAATCGTTTTGCTAATAAACGTTCCACGTTTCTTATTTATTTGGTTATATATTATAGGCTACATGTTTACTTATTTCCAGTTTTGTAAAGGCTACCTATTTAAACTTTATGTAAGTTATTTGTTATTTTATATTAGGCATAGCCTGCCCTTTAGCATGGTGTATTTTTATTTGTTTTGTTAATAAAAGTTCTATGTTTTATATATAGGCTAAAGTGAGTTTGACGTTGTATTTTGTTGTTGCATTCAAGCAATTGACGCCGAATTGCCGCTGTTTGAAAGTGAAAGTAAAATGCCCACACCGCTTTTACAAGCTATTTAAAAGCAAAGGAAAGCGAGGAAAAGAGGGAACGCCCCCGCCCCCACGGTGATACCGGTATTATCCGTGTTGTCACACGTCGATTAACCGGTGGGAAAATTTCCTCACCGTCACAACCCTAATCTGTATATATGTAGTATTTTCAAAGATTCCCGATTGAAATTACGGATTGTTTTGCTCCTTTCTCTCATATCATCACAAGTGTGTGAGTTCAGAGTTTGTAAAATGTCCCTCAGGTTGAGATAAACGTCCGATCGCTGCCGGTCCTCAGAGATTCAGACCGGATCCTCTGCGCCTTCGGCTCTTATCAGAGCAACGGCAGGATGGTGGACGGCCAAATCAGTTGCCGCTTACCTGAGCAGCATCTTATACCGCTGACACCTGCGCACCAAGGTACGTCACTCACAACACAGGACATGTCATATGTGTGTCAGACTCTCTGAAATGTTGACTATGTTACTGAATGCACTGTTTATAAGTACCCTAGCCCTAATGAAGGGCTGTCTGTTCCTGAAAGCTTCTCATTTTATGTCTCAGCTGAATTATTAATTATTTTGAATTACATTTGAATTTACTATTTTCATTAAATTGTTTAATAAATAATTTAAAATATATATTTTATTAACTATTTATTTATTGTCTACATGTAGCAATCCAGTTGTTATGTTCTAGAATTATGTAGCATTTAAAGCAATAGTTTACATTTAATTTAATGAGTAATTAAAGATTTTCTATTATTATTTGCATTTATAATAAATAATGCATGTTATTATAATTTTATTAGAATTAATGAAAGGAATAATGTATTGTTCATAATGAATAAATTGTAATATTCATCTTATTATTTTTGTTTAAATGTTTTATTCATTTATTTTTTAAAACAACTGTTATTATTAATATTATTAGAATTCATATAATGTAGCAGTCCAGTTCTTAAAATGGTCCAGAATGATGTGGAGTTATAGCAATAGTCTAAATTAAATAATTAAAGTAGTATTTTAGTTCATGTTTTCTTTTATTTGTAATAAAAAATGTATTTTATTTTATTATAAATGTCATTTATAAATACAATAGTTATATTAAAGTAAAATGTATTTTAATATTTAACTGGTTTTTATTAATTATTTTATTTATTTTATGATTTACATGCTATTTCAAACGTATATTTTGTTGTTATTATTGTGAAACCCAAAAGGAGAAATTTCACACCGTGCGACCACATCTGTCCAAGCTACAAAAAGGGCAAAAACATAAAGATCACCATAAAAGAAGTCAATCTGACTAATCTTCTCCTCCATTAGCTGTTAACTTGAAACCAACCTGTCTAATTTGTGAACGAATTGTTCTTTTGAGTTGATTCTTTCCACTGAATCGCTTGATTTGGTTAAACAATCGGACCGATCCAATTCAACTCATTATGACTTTAATTTCAATCTTTAATTTGAAATATAGCTCAAATAGTCTACTTTATGTCCACTTGTAATGTTCATCAAGGTTTCTTGCTTCAAAAACAGTCCCTTACTGTCCTTTAAGGCTGTTTTGCTATTGTATCTTTAAGACTTTGATGCTGTGATTGGCTAACCTTCTCCTGACCCTCTCTGTGTATTTTTTTTGTAGATTTCGTGGCAGTTCCAGTCCACATCTTTGTGAACGGTAGCGTGCAGTTCGCGTCCAGCGAGTACAAGTTCTACAACTGCGCAGCGGCAGTCCGGAAAGCAGAAAATACACCGTACGTTTGCTGTCTGGGCTTCTATTGTCAGCGCTTTGTGCTGACAACACTGTGTGTTTAATGAATACAAGCATCTGTAACGATGAGGTTTACTCATAAATTGTAACGCATCACTGATGCTGGAATTGAATTTGATTCTATAGAGGCTTGCTTACGTTTTTTTTTTTTTCCCTCCAAGAGCAGGAAATTGCTTTCGTTTCTCATTCATTCATCACACATGAAAGTCGATCTCTCATCTCTTTTTTCCCCTTCTCCTTGTGTTTTAAGAGCTCTGGGACTTTGCTGATGAATGAGTATTATTTGAAGTGCTCCGGGACTATATGCTTTTACTCCAAACATTTACACACTGATGAAAAATGTAACTAGAACTCTGATTTGAACCTCTGCCGTCCTCTGCTTTAATCGCTCGCGTGTTTCTCCGCAGATGCACTTCCTGTGTAAGCAGCGCTTGGGGATGTCAGTGGAACATTGCGGCGCACACCTGCACGGATCTGAGCGATGCGGAAACCGGCGCCAATATAATCAAACACAGACAGGTACTGAACAGAGAACCCAATGAGAGTTAATACAGTCTGTTAACTCTCACTTAGTACACATATACTAACGTCAGAATTATTTAAATTAATTTTTTTTTTTTTTGTAAAGAAGTTAGTACTTTTATTCAGCATGGATGCATTAAATTAATCAAAAGTGAAAGTATAGACTTTTATAATGTTACATTATAATGTTCTCTTCTTCTGTTGAACCTTCTATTCATCAAATAATTCTGAAATAAAGGGGAAATTCAACTTTGCCATCACAGGAATATTTTTTTAACATATTCAAATAGGAAAAAAAGTCATTTTAAATTGAAATAATAATTTATAATGTTCCAGTTTTAATGGTATTTTGGATCAAATAAATGCAGCTTGAGTGTAAGAGACTTCAAAAACAAACAAGTGACATGACATGTGGCCAAGTATGGTGACCCATACTCAGAATTAGTGCTCTGTTTACATCGTATTATTTATTTACAAAATAAATAATACCAACCCCTAACGTTGTACTGGTAGTATACGACACCAAAACATCATAAAATGTGTTTGAAGCATCATATTAAAATCGAAAAATCAACATGAAATGTTCACAACCATTTTACTTCCATAATCAGATGTATTTCACAGAGAAACCAGGATATTCTTTGAAAAAAGTGGGATTAGTTACTTGAACAGAATTTTTGAAGGGAAACACAAAAATGCACCTCCTCACCATCCTTGAGTTGTTTAAACAATTATTGGCTATTTTCCCTGCCATTGTCGTCCTAATGATGTCATCTGTAATGGAAAATAATTTATTAACGCACTTGATAACTTTTA
Source organism: Sinocyclocheilus anshuiensis (assembly GCF_001515605.1). Taxonomy (NCBI): domain Eukaryota; kingdom Metazoa; phylum Chordata; class Actinopteri; order Cypriniformes; family Cyprinidae; genus Sinocyclocheilus; species Sinocyclocheilus anshuiensis. The sequence goes on from NW_015539938.1 coordinate 295,864, forward strand.
AAGGAATAGTTCACCCAAAAAATGAAAAATTTGCTGGAAATGTGCTCACCTTCAAGCCATCCAAGATGTAGATGAGTTTGTTTCTTCATCAGAAGAGATTTGGAGAAATGTAGCATTACATCACTTGCTCCCCAATGGATCCTCTGCAGTGAATGGGTGCCATCAGAATGAGAGTCCAAACAGCTGATAAAAACATCGCAATAATCCACACCACTACAGTCCATCAGTTAACGTCTTGAGAAGTGAAAAAGTGCATTTGTGAGAAACAAACCCATAATTAAGACATTTTTAACTTCAAACTGTTGCTTCCGGCTAAAATACGATTCCATAATAATCCATAATATTGCTTAAAGTCGTCTCATCTAAATCAGGAGGGAAATATGCTCAGATTAAGCACCATTTACAAGTGAAAACAGTTCTAAACAATGGGCTCGTATTTTGTATTTTTTCCAGAAAATGCCTTGATGGATTTGTTTCTTATAAACACAGATATTTCTTTATATTTCACAAGACGCTAATTGATGGACTGTAGTGGTGTGGATTACTTGTGATGTTTTTATCAGCTGTTTGGACTCTCAATCTGACGGCACCCATTCACTGCAGAGGATCTAGTGATGTAATGCTACATTTCTCCAAATCTGTTCCCATGAAGAAACAGACTCATCTACATCTCAGGTGGTCTGAGAGTGAGCACATTTTCAGCTATTTTTTCATTTTTGGGTGAACTGTTCCTTTAAGACCAGGAATGTATATTAGGCAAATAAAGACATTTTCTGACTTTCATTCTAACCTTCGACGGCGAGTGTTTTAGCAGTCTTGCAGATGAGGAAATGGGCTAAAAATGACACGTATGAAAAAGCACACATCGAGTAAACGTCTCGGTGATGTATGTCTGCTATCAGCACCATTGATTTGGGCCACTTTGATTAGTTTCATGTGCTTCTTGTCTTCAAGCACCAGATCCAACTGGTCTAGATATTTAATTTATTTATTTTCTTAAAACCATTTCTTGAAGCACACAGCTGAATCATTGTCGATATCCAGTGCCAGCAATTTCAGAAATGGCCTCCACACTGTTTGATATTTGCTGCTTCCTTGAACAGCTACACATGGCTGATGAAATGGACACAAAGTAAATGACTTTAATGCAAAACACATTAGCTGAATCGGCAAAATAAAATAAAAAATGGATGGGAAAAATGGATTATATACAATTAGCCACAGTCGCCAATGTCAGTGAGGATGTATTAGATTTCAGCTGTAAATAAACTGTTTTATTCATACACATCATCATAGTTAATGAGTTTTTCAGTTTCAATGGATGTTCATTCATTTAAGTCAGATGTGAATTTAAAATCACTCAGAAAATAGCCATAGATTAGTGTGGACTTCAGCAGACTCAGCTTTCCTGAGTTCTCCGTCTTCTCTGGGTTCTAGAACAAGAGCTGTCCGCGGTTCGAGAACCCAGATCCTGTCCTTATCCCGGTCGGATACAAAACCCGGATCAGTTTTGAGGGCATCAATCTGGACCCGTACAAGGTGAGTTCAATCAGTCTTGGTTTAAAGGATGTTTAATGGTTTTCTGGACAGCAAGAGAAAAACACTAATTGAGAAAATGCTTTTTGCCAGTGCACTTGCAATGCATTCGTAATCCATTATAAATCATAATTCACTTTCCTCTAAACAGAGGTCCGAATTTGACTTGTATTTTTTTTTTTCAAAATTTGTTCCCTTGTCTTCCTCCATCATTTCCTGTCCTCCTACCTGTGAATAAATGTGACAAAATGCTTTTTGTTGATGTTTTATGAATTGCGACACTTCAGGGTCGTGATTTCACCATCGGAACAGAGCTGACGAAGTTTGAGGAAGATGTCAAGACAGAGCCGGGACCCTTCTACTCTTTCAGCGGTTATACGGTTAGTTTCACACACACTCCATGTCTATTTCTCTCTCTATCTGCATGTTGCCCAAGGCAGACTGTTGTTCCTCTACTGTAAATCTTTTTATATAAAAAGCTCTTGCTAAATGATACACAACCAATTAGCAATGTAAGGGATACCTGCCTACACTTCAGTGGCTCTTCTGGCAGTTTGAGATCATAGCTCCCCCTATTGGAAAGTCTCCAGGCTGTAATTCATCTCTAGTGTTTAATGTGGAGGAGAGAACCGTAGGTGTTGAGCGGAGAGAGCAGCATATACTCTTCGGCTGCTTTTTGACTTCCTGCCAAACTGCCCGTGGATACGGAGAGGAATATTTTTACCTAAGATGAGCTCTTGTCCAAATGAGACGCTCCTGAAAGCTGGTCTGACTCACCCTCTGATCTGTCTCTTCCAGTTTTCCTTTGATAAAGCTCATGAGACCAACGTTCTGTTCCACGTAAGAGACAAATACACGGGAAAGAAGATCGACAGCAGTCTTAGCGGTAATCGCTTTCGCTCGCTTCTCATCATTTGCTCACCCTCATGTCGTTCCAAACCCGCATGACTCTTTCTTCTGTGGAACATAAAAGAAGTTAGTTTGAAGAATGTGCTGGTTGCTCTTGCAGTGGACTTACAATGAATGGGGACAGAAGTTTTTAAGCTTCAAAAATGGACAAAAATTAAAGGGTTAGTTCACCCAAAAATGAAAATAAATTCTGTCATTAATTACTCACCCTCGTGTTGTTGGAAACCCGTAAGACCTTCATTCATCTTCGGAACACAATTAAAGATATTTTTGATTAAATATGAGGGCTCTCTGACCCTCCCATAGACAGCAAGGTAACTACCACCTTCAAGGTCCAGAAAAGTACCAAGATGATCGACAAAGTAGTCCGTGTGACATCAGGGGGTGAGTAATGACAGAATTTTAATTTTTGGGTGAACTAACCCTTTAAGGAATCAAATGATCTGATTCTCATGTTAAACTCAGCGATATGTTGAACTTGAGAATCCAATCAATTCAGTTTGTGAATGATCATTTGGACTGGTTTTGTGAATCAGATCCACTGATTTGTTGGAAAGATTTGACTCAAAAGAATGATTCACAACGTAAATTTAGTTGTTTCTCACTCAAAGCCATTGAATGAGTTTAGAAGTCTTGAATATAGCACACGAGTCATATGAAATATGGTGCTTTTGCATCTTTTTTTGAAGCTTGTAAGGGGCAGTCCTTATTCATTGTTATTAAATTACATTACATTCTTCTCATATAACAACTTAAATTCAGTCGTTTCTCACCCAAAGCCATTGAATGACTTTAGAACAGTGGTTCCCAACCCTGGTCCTGGAGGCACCCCAACACTGCACGTTTTGCATGTCTCCTTAATCAAACACACCTGATTCAGGTCATCAGCTCATTAGTAGAGACTCCAAGACCTGAAATTGGTGTGTCAGAGAAAGGAAATATGTGCAGTGTTGGGGTGCCTCCAGGACCAGGGTTGGGAACCACTGCTTTTTATTTATATTATTTACTTATTTATATTATTTATTTTATTATATCATTTACTTATTGCATTATTTATGCAAAAAAGCTTCTTACAGGTTTGAAACAACATGAGTAAACAATGACAGAAAATTTAGACTGATTTTGTGAATCGGATCCATTGATTCATTCAAAAGATTTGACTCAAAAATTATTCATTTTCCAATTGTGCTTCAGTACTTCACATATAACAACTTAAATTCAGTTGTTTCCACACTCAAAGCCAATGTTTGATTTTATTTATATTATTTATGTAAAATGCTCTGTTTTTGTTTATATTATGTAAAAAATATTTAATTATGACATTTATTTTATTTTATGACATTATTTACAGTACTTATTATATTATTTGTGCAAAACATTTCCTACAGGTTTAGATATAAACTATACCTTTAAAACTTTTTTCCTAAAGTTCCTCTAGTGGTTTTACTCTGGGTTTGTCTTTCAGTCACTCTGTATAACTGCTCTCTGGGACGTGAAGACTGCAGCCTGTGTAAGAACGCCGACCCCAAATATCAGTGTGTGTGGTGCACGCATTCCAGCTCGTGTGTGTACGACCAGCTCTGTGCCTCGAAAGAGCCGGAGGAGTGTCCCGACCCCCAGATCACTGACGTGAGTCTTCACTGATGAGCCGAAACAAGCCAATGACCCTAAAACTCTGGGTTTTATGAAACATTTTCTAAATTAATGTTGTGATTTTGACAATCCTCAATACTCAAAACACAGCCCGAGAAAGTTCAAGCAATAATTTATAACTTTTCTTGTTCTCCTTTCCGGTTTTCACAAATTGTTAGAGTAAAAATCAGTAGAAACCTCAGGTCATGTTCTGTTCAGATGGCTGAATTACTGCTGGGAATACATTAGCTTGTTTAGAAATATTCATCTTTTTCTGTTGTTTTAGTGAGACTGGTCATCTCTGTGGTCTTTTCTCCCTGATTCGGGTGTTTTTATAATGTATTTCAGATCACGCCGAGATTCGGGCCGCTGAAAGGAGGAATAGCTGTAACTATTAAGGGCTCGAACCTTGGCATTCAGAAGGATGACATTAAAAACATCACAGTGGCTGGAGTGCCGTGCAAACACCTGCGGGAACGATACTCCGTCTCAACCAGGTAACAACACACACAAAAGCTGAGCCGCTTCACATGAATAGGTCTGTGACTAAATATATGTATATTATTTTTTTCAACAAGTGCTCAGTAAATTGAGGTGCTTAAACTTCAGATATTGTTTGTTAGTCTCACGAGACAAATAAATAGCAAATATTAAATTCAGTATACTTGTCATTTCATATGAAGATTGCAAATTTTGTAACCTTGTTACAGAAAATACAGTTTACACCAGTGTTAATTTTGACGGCAAATTTTGATTTAGTTTTAGTCATAGTCTTTTGACTAAAATGCCATTTAGTTTTAGTCATCTGAATTGTTTTTAGTTTTAGTCTAGTTTTAGTTTACTAAATATCATAAGATTTTAGTCGACTAAAACTACAGTAAATTTAGTCGGCTAAAATCTAATGGGTTTAGTTACAGTGCATTTATTAAGCATTTCTCTATCATTTCCAAACTCATTATATAGGTTTGATATTAAGGTTTTATCATGATAGACACCGATTTAACTGCGGTGACACAACATGCCTTTATGTTAAAATTAAATAAAACCACTTCTCATAAAGAACAAGATTTTTATTCGTTGACGAAAATGTCAATAGATTTACGTCATAGTTTTTGTCATTCAAAAAGAGTTTTAGTTCGTTATCGTCTCGCTGTCGTCGGTAACAAAAATGTCATTGACGAAAATTTACGAAAATTATTCGTCAATGAAATTAACACACCACGATTGGTCATGTTGTTGCAGTAAACATAATAATAAATACATAATATATATAACAAACCTCAAAATTAAAAAGATTGCTTATACAAATATAAAATATTTAAATACATAGTATTATATAATACAATTAATAAAATGTTTTTACATAAATAAAAAATCTATATACAGATTAGCTTGTTTGGGACCTTACATTGATTTATACTTATTGATAAACTTACCCTAAAAAATAAAATCAAAAATCCAGTCTAAATTCTAATATTTATACAAATTGATTATTTATTTAATATTAGATGATGCCAAAATTATGAGATTGTATAATTTTAATTGTTATAGAAAGTCGAAACTGTCTGACCTCTGAGGTGGTTTTATGTTATATAATAGTTTATCTGTCATATCTAATAAAAAAAAAAAACATGGGATTTGTGCTTGTAATGCTTTTAAAAATGCTGAGCATAACTTTACTCCTGTGTGGCTTCATGGTCTCTATATTTGAGTGTTTGGCGGCTCGGACACAGGAATAACTAAACAAGTTCGGTTACTGCAATACATCACAACATTTTTCATAAACTCTCTCACAAAGTGTGTTTGGTGCTGAACGAGAGCTCTCATAAAATGAAATCCCTGCTGGACTTTTCGCGTGCAGATCTCAGTGGTACCAAATGGCCTGGTTTTCAGCGAACGTCCTGTTCGAGAAATCTGGTTCATTCAAAGCTTAATTAAAAAATAATTACCCAGAATTCAAACATGTAAAAATGGCCCCAAGTATGATCCAAATAATGCCTTTTAGAATCTGCTCAAGGCGTCCTATTGTGCTTGAAATATTAAGCATGCACGAGTTGGTCTTTGCGTTTCCTCTTGTAGAACAACGTTAGATTTGTACACGTTTGAAATATGGAGCGTGTTGTGTGGATTCGGAGCTTTTCTCACAGGCAGTGTCAGGCTTGGCTGAGTCAGTGATTCTACATCAGGGGTTTATCAGCTCTGTTGTGAGCGTTCTGCCTGACTGAGTGTTTGTCTGGCTGCTAACAAGTTTGAAAAGGATCTTTCACAGGAGAGTTTGGCTTCAGAATGGTAAATAAGCTCGCAGAGAGATCGCTGTCAGAAGAGTCTGTCTGGGGAGGTTGATGTCCAGGTTTGGGGGTAACAGAGGATTGGTTTTCTGATTTCGGCCGTTATGAATCTGTGGGCTCATCTGTTCAGCACTGATGCTTTGGGTGTCTGGGTGGGAAAAGTTGGTCCAGCACTAATGAATCTTGTCTTCTGCACATTTTGACTTGATCTAGAATCCATTAGGGTTAAAGGAACGTTCCGGGTTGAATATAGCTTAAGCTTTATGGACCGCATCTGTGGCATGCTGTGTGCAGAAAATTATTCCACCTTGTGCTTCAGTTTGCAGAAACTATAAGATAGTCATTCATAGAACATGTATACATGCATGCATAGAATATTTGTAATACATTTTTAAAAGTATTAACTTACCATTTTATTTATATTATTTACACATACACACACACACACACACACATATGTAAATAATAATACAATTAAATTATTAATTTATTTTTATAAATTGCTAAATGTATCAATTTAGCGTGTGTGTATATATATATATATATATATATATATCTGTATACAATAACAGTTCTATTTGTGTATATGCATTTATTTATATGTATTAAAATAATAAATGTGTTAAAATAATATATTTTTTGAAAATAAATTTGTAAATGTATTTACAACTTTATTTATATTGTTTGTTAAAACATTAAATTAGTTTTAATATTCTATTAATATTATTCGAAACACACACACATATATGTAAATAATATAAATAATATAATGCAAGTAAATTAATAATTTGTTTTATGAATGTCTAAATGTATTAATTTATAATTTATGTATACATTTATATCATGTAAAAACATAGAATTATTTGTGTATATGTATTTATATGTAAATAATAATAATAAAATTTTATATATATATATATATATATATATATATATATATATATATATTACTGTAGCTAAACTAAGTCTTTTATTTTCAGTATTTTTTGCATTTGGCCTGAAAGTTTTTAGGATAAATTTCTTACCATGAGCCGAATTAACAATCAACAACATTATGCCAACAAAGGCAGCTGATTGACAGTCAGGGCAGCCTATGAAATG
>NW_015539938.1:303679-305081 GCF_001515605.1 Sinocyclocheilus anshuiensis
TGTGTGTGTGTGTGTGTATGTGTGTATATATATATATATATATATATATGTATGTATATATATATATATGTATATATATGTGTGTGTATATAATATATGTATATATAATTTAACATAACTTTTATGGTTTAAACAAAGAGAGTGAGATACACACCTCAACATTATATAAACAATAGACAATAGTTTTATTTAAATGTAAAAAAATATTTGTAATTTACCTTTTATTTTATTTCTATTATTTACTGAGTTTCTATTATTTATATAAATAATATTGTACAAAAAACATATAGGTTTAATTCAACTTGGCAAAATATACAATAATACTTTATATGCATATTCCATAAGGAAAATATGTATATTCCATAAACAAATATAAGAAATTAAGTTAATGCACAGTAAGAAGAGTAAGAAACCTTGAACTACATTATACAGTAAGTGAACTAAAAATAAATGTGATCTTTGTTTGTGTAGGACCCCGTGGCACAAAGCGTGTCTCCTAACCGAGGTCCTAAAGCTGGAGGAACCGTCGTCACTATCACTGGCATACACCTGAACACTGCTTTAAAAGAAGACCTTCAAATCATGGTGGGCGACGTGCCCTGCAGAGTGTGAGTGCATCATGGGAAATGTTGTTTCTGTCATTTTCATTAGATTTGCCCCTTTTGGTTGATTTTGTGTTCTTCCTCTGTGCTAGTGAGAGCTTTGGAGAGCAGATCAGATGTAAACTGTCTGAGTATCTGGGCGAGACGGTTCCATCGCCTCACCTCAACGTCAGAGTTCAATACGGCAAACACACCACAACCACCATCAGGACGGCCTTTCAGTTCTCCAGCAACCCCTCTGTGTCCGACCATCAACCCAGGAGCAGCTTCATATGGTCAGTTCTGTTTGCCAGAAAATATGCCATCCAATCCATCCAATATTTTCCTTGCCCACACAGCCATTACATCATTACTCATTTGTACACTGATTAATAAATAAGATCATTTATTTATTTTATATAATTAATATAAAAATGTATATAGTGTTGTATGTATATTTATTAAAAAAGTGTTGTAAAATAAGCATATATATATATATACATAAAATGTTTTTATTATTATTTTGTATACATTTTTTATATATTTAAAATATATAATACATATTTGATTATATTGTATCATATATTTTATTAACTTGCATATCTTGTACAACATTTATACAATTTATTAATTTAAATAAATATTATATATAGAGTTTTATGAATAATTAAATCGTATATATGATAAAATATTTTAATTTATTATTATTTTGTATGTCATTGTTATATATTGTCGATTTTTAAATATATATTTAAATATTTATATATTTAAACTATATATAAAAAATATATATTATTAATATATATGCATGCATTTGAAAA
>NW_015539939.1:0-529 GCF_001515605.1 Sinocyclocheilus anshuiensis
CTTCTCGACCACCGTCTCAACGGAGGTACCAAAAGTACGGAAGGCAGAACCGCCGCATCGAGAAGAAAGCCCCTCTCTTTTTTCCCGATATCTGCTAGGTTCACCCACAGATGTCCCTCCGTCACTACCATAGCCGCCATGGACCTGCCACTAGCAGAGGCAGCCTGCTTAGTAGCATGGAGAGCAAGATCCGTGGTGCGGCGCACTCAGCTACCTCATCAGGAGAAAGGCCCTCACCTTTATCCTGGTCTTTCAGCAGGTCAGCCTGATATGCTTGTGCTTGGAGCATCACCATCGTGTGCAATGAAGCAACAGACCGACCTGCTGCTGCTGCGTATGCCCTGCCATTCGAGCGAGATGTCAAGGAGGGAGTCTTAAGAGAGAACGTCTCACCCATAGAGAGATAGCTGGCCAGCATCTCTCTATAGGGGCATCTTCTCATAACCGCTTTTGCGCATCGCCTCGATGTTGGCATAACTCGTATGCTGGAATCGATGGATACGTGAGGAAAAACAGCCTCTTCCATTCC
>NW_015539939.1:697-855 GCF_001515605.1 Sinocyclocheilus anshuiensis
AAGCCGCGCCGTGGCGTGATCCATAACTTCAAAAGCTCATCATACGCAGGGCAGAAGGATTGGGAAGGCTCAGCCTCAGCTTCTTTGCCCTCCTCAGACTTTTTCTGCTTTTTCTGGGCCGAACCCAGCAGAGCACTGGCCCCTGGATCAGACGATGT
>NW_015539940.1:0-216 GCF_001515605.1 Sinocyclocheilus anshuiensis
GCATAACCTGCTTTGAAAGGACACATGGTGTGTAAGGCCAGTTCAACATACACATACACCGACCATAGCCTGCTTTGAAAGGACACATGGTGTGTAAGGCCAGTTCACCATACACATACACCGAGCATAGCCTGCTTTGAAAGGACACATGGTGTGTAAGGCCAGTTCACCATACACATACACCGAGCATAACCTGCTTTGAAAGGACACATGGTG
>NW_015539940.1:3286-20470 GCF_001515605.1 Sinocyclocheilus anshuiensis
TGTTTTCTCTGTTGACCTCTGTTGTGCATTAGAATTTGGCACATAAGTTATAAATAACTCATCACATCGGGACATTGCAGATAAATGTACATAAGGAGGACAATCACTCCATTCTACACTTCTTCCTCTAGAAAACATCAGCACCTCCAATCAAATTCTGTCAAGCTACAAAAGTTTACAGAAAACACCACAGCTCTTATCTGATGGGATCTACTAACAGGTGGGCCAAGTGTCATTAAAACAACTAGGAGCATAACACAAAAACAGTGCTTGCATCCACTAGGACGAACTCAGCCCCACCAGCACATGTATTATGGAGTTTTTCCATGTCCTGAACCAACTGCCAACCTGCAATCATGTTTCACAACCACACTGCGATCTGCGTGTCCAGGGTCTGCCATTGCCCACTGCACCGGATCATACATGACCTGAGAAAAGAGCCTTTTCAGAGTAACTCTATTGTTCCAATTGATTGAACATTATCACTGGTCAAAATGTTTAACAATAAAAGCATTACAGAGAAAGAAGTTTAATCACTTCTCTCACTTTCTGATCAAACATGATACATTTTACTGGTCCATAGCCCATAAAATCTACCTTTAGAAGTGACCTGGACTTTTAACATAAACAACATGCATAAAGGAATCTCATTTCATCAAATATAACTAACTACACTTGCTCCTTACCAACCCACTCTTCAAAAACATGTTTATCTACTTTGGGATATTGTCACAAATTACATAAAGTGAGGGTATATGTTAAAACCTATTTAAAAAGGATCTCTATCAGAGTTCATCGGCTTTACTAGCAATTTTAATAGTAAGGGTTTATAGAATGCAACAAGAACATAAAAAGCAGCAACATATAAAGGAGAACGAAGCCTAAATAGCCTAATAAGTAACTTGAAGGCCTCCATGCTTTAATGTCTTGACTGACATTGTCAAAGTTTTAAAAGAAAATGCACTCACCCACTCCCCTTCAACCAGTCGTTTGTAGAGCGTAGGTTTATAGTCTCAATACAATGAAACAACTTCAGTTCTCTCAGACAACCTAATCACATTATGATAATTCTGTCAGGACCACTATCGTCAAAGATGATTGATTGACTATTAGCATATAGTTTGGATTGGCGGTATGGTTCTGTTGTGGGCAAGAACTCCCTGTGCATCCATGCAGCCTAGCATGGATAAGAGCAGGGAGAGCAGCAATAACCCCTCTAAGGGTAAACAGAACAGAACCAACATAATGCATTGCAGATATCATTAATGTTGGTATTAAATGTACAAAATAATTCAGGAATTTAGTCTGATTCAAGGGGAATTAGAATACCAAATCCTGACTGTACAAGAGGAGGAGCTGGGGATGGAGGAGGGTAAATGAGCTCTGGAGAACGCGATAGCAGCTGATAATACTGAGGAGCTATATATATGTATGCTGTGATAGACGTCGTATTCCTATAGGTAGACGTGATCAGCTGACAGTCAGCTGATGCAAGCTTGACTAACGTTACCTGCCAGAACTGATGCTATACGCTTGATTTATGCTTGCTCTTTTGTTGTTTTGTGGAGATTGCGAATAGGATCGCAACTTGCTGAGGTCTCACCAAGTATATTTAGCTCATTAGTTGATTTCATTATGTTTGACTACTAAACTTAACTCATCTGCATTTAAGCTAAAAATGTTGAAAATAATAATCTAGGTTTGTCATTGTTAACACACAACACAACATTTGTTGAATCACTGAACTATATTTGATTTAGTCACCTCAAGAATCAATTCCTTAAAGGACAGCATTGTAAAAATTAATAAAGGAAAATAAAAGTGAATCCTGACATTAAAAGGCCCAGGCTAACCACATAGCAAAACAAACAAAACAAAACACTGCCTGTGAGCAAAATAAATGAAGTTACCTAAACCATTTCTGAACACAGGACACCAACTTTTAAAACATGCCTAGAAAGGTAAAGGCTCAGGCTGTCCAAAAGTGCATTTAGTGTTTAGCATTTGAATGCCTTTTAAAGGCCAAGCCTCTGTTGCGTACAAAATCTCTAATGTTTTGAATGGATCTTGTTTCCAAGATAGGTTGTTCCTTTTCCTTGCACTTCAGGCACTGCTCACTGGTGACAGTGACACCGTTTTCAATAAAAGGCCTCATATGTTTCATCACAGCCTGTATCTCCTCCACAGACCATGGTCTCTTCACACACCGCCTTGATGAAACACGGAAACCTGAACAATTAAAAAAAAGATTAGAAGATTAAAAAAGATAAAAGATCCTGCAAGATGTACTTGCAGGTAGGGATGTTGCTGTTCAAAATTGCCAAACAAGCTGGAACTTGTGTAGACAAAATGTGTGTGATAATAAATTGACTTTAGATCTGCTAAAAATCAAGTTTGATTGTTTTCATTAACATGACATTTCATTACACTGCTTGTTAAAAACAAAATACATCCAGCTTCTTTATATGCTTTATATGTCTAACCAAACATAATGTACAGTGGGTACGGAAAGTATTCAGACCCCCTTCAATTTTTCACTCTTTGTTATATTGCAGCCATTTGCTAAAATCATTTAAGTTAATTTTTTTTCCTCATTAATGTACACACAGCACCCCATATTGACAGAAAAACACAGAATCGTTGACATTTTTGCAGATTTATTAAAAAAGAAAAACTGAAATATCACATGGTCCTAAGTATTCAGACCCTTTGCTCAGTATTTAGTAGAAGCACCCTTTTGATCTAATACAGCCATGAGTCTTTTTGGGAAAGATGCAACAAGTTTTTCACACCTGGATTTGGGGATCCTCTGCCATTCCTCCTTGCAGATCCTCTCCAGTTCTGTCAGGTTGGATGGTAAACGTTGGTGGACAGCCATTTTTAGGTATCTCCAGAGATGCTCAATTGGGTTTAAGTCAGGGCTCTGGCTGGGCCATTCAAGAACAGACACAGAGTTGTTGTGAAGCCACTCCTTTAAAATGTTAATTGTATAAACAACACGTGTCTTTGATGTTCATGCTCTGTACAATATAATATGAGCTGTTCAGCTGTCTCTTCTGCATTACAATAACTGCATAACCCATTGTGCTGCTGTTTTATTTGATAGAAGTTACCATTAAGTCCAGTATGACCTATACGTGATCTTCTTATAACTGATTCTTCTTAATATTGTTGTGAATCCTCTTTCTTTACCCACATTTCCTTCAATCCTATAGAAATGTCTTCCCTTTGTTTCTCTGTCCCACGTTTGCTGCATAGATTAATCCTAGCTTTTCTAATAATTGCCTTAGTTTCAGATTAGCTCGTGGGAATTGTGATTTCAACATGATTGCATTTTATTCAGCTTTCTGCTCATTTCCCTCTATTCCTACATGAGCAGGAATCCACAGAAATCAGTGTTCATTCCTTGATTCTGCAGCATGTGCATTCATTTACTAAAAACAGACCATTATTTAACTAAATGTTGTCTATTCTTTTATCACGCTTTTTTCATAGATGGGTCATTTTTGAGCGGTGTGTGTAAACTTGATGCAGTAACACAAAACCCAGGAAAACTTTAATAATAATAGATGTTCACTGAAAACCATAGTTTAAATATGAATAAATGGTAGTGAATCAATGTTGTGCATCAGAAGGTGTTTTCATAGCTTGTGCATCAGAGGGTTAATTAAGAATATAGTCATGTTCATAATTCATATAGAGTCATTCAGGTTTCTCAGATAAATGGTCAAACAGCTTATTATTGTGGACGGTCGTCTGTAATGAAGCCAGTCATATTTTCAGTCAGCTGCTCAGTTTCAGCTCTAGATGTCAGTAAAGCTGCACTGATTTCACACGAGCAGCTGAAGCATTTCTATTACATTCATTTATTCATTTACTTTGACTTCATCTGGAGCTGTTTACACTGATCTGAATAATGACACCATATATTGTCTTCTTCTTTATATCTGACATTAAAACTGAATTCATTTCTTCATAATTTAAGACATTTTCCAACACTGATGCTGTTATTTTCCTGTTTATTAATGTAAAGCTGCTTTGAATCAATCTGTATTATATAAAGCTCTATAGAAATAAATATGACTTGAATATTTCATTGGAGAAACAACTAAATAAATACAAATTAAATTTAAAAATTCACAGACATTTGACCACAATTTAAAACCTAATAATCATGACAAACATTTAATGTTTCAATCTGAAAATGAGACTGAAATCATGAAATCACACATTGTTAGTTTATACACGCCATTATTAATATTTGTCCTGAAACTGATTCTGTCACGGTTAAGTTCTGTTCCCCTTAGTTTTCTTGGACTTTGTGTTTGTTTTCATTCATCCCTCCTGATCCCTGACCTAGTTTCTGTCTCCCCTTGATTGTGTCATTATGTTCAGGTGTGTCTTGCCTTTTATCCTCATTTGCCCTCCTATTTAAGTTGTAGTCAGTTCACAGTTTTTTGTCCAGTATTAGTTGTCTATTGACTACGTCCCTACGTGTGTCTCCTGCCTGCCTGTTCTTGGATTTACCCTCTTGTTGATTAATTAAAGAATATTTGACTTGATCCTCTTCTTCTTCTTGCATTTATTATTCACCGTAGCATGACAGATTCAGACTTTGTCAGAGATTTCAGTGAGTCTTATTTGATCATTTGATCTGAGAATCAGATTCATAAACAGCTGAATCAAGTATTTCTATACAAAATATTTAATTCAGCATTGTTGTAGATCAGCAAGAACCTTTTACCTGAAAACATTAATTTCATTTACGCTCTCATTTATATTAAATTAAAGTGAGAAACTGGTTTTAATGCAAAATCTTACCTTTAAACAGAACTTTACACAGTGCTTTCATATTCAAATGAGATAAACTATAATAATAACAATAATGCAGAAGAAATAATGATTATATCTTTATAATTTTCCTCAGTGTTTTTCTTGTATGAATCAAAGCTTTTTACTGCATGCTGCTTATTTATTAAAAACAAATACGCAGTAGGAATAATAATACTAATATTGCTGATATTGACTTGCTGATTTTAACAAAAACTACAACTAAAATTATTCAATTGTTTATTTAATTATTTAGTAATTGAAATAAAGCTTAAAATTTTAAGCTTAGCATTTTCAAGAATTAGATGAAATTCTAAAAAAAAAAAGATTAGAAAAGTTGTTTTGGCAACTACTCTAAACTAAATAAATTAACCTGAAGTGTTAAAATAACTCAAATTAAAACTGAAATAAAATTATTTCTAATTATATATATTACAAATTGTCAGCAAACACACAGGAAACACAAGGTTAAGTGAAGACAACAGCAGGTTTATTAACGTTGCAGGCAGGTGAAAGCAAGACAACAGTCCCAAGGTGAGTATGCCAGGAACGAATGGGGTATTGGAGTCTTATCTTGTCAGAGTAATCAAGTCCTTTCCTCTTTGCAGGTGAACCGTAGGAGCAATGGATCGTAGGAGCGCTGGAGCACGTGGAGCAGATCGTCGGGGGAGCTTGGAGGTAAGTAAACACAGGTAAGAGTCAGGTAAGTACGCATAGCAACTGCGAGACCAGACAATGTGACAGCGGAGAGAGTGCATGGATATAAGGAGCTTGATTAGCGGTGACAGGTGGTGTTGATCAGTAATCGGGTGATTGGGACCTGGTGAGCGTGGTGGGTGGTGACATTGAATCCCTGACAGTACCCCCTCCTCTATGGGCGGCTCCTGACGCCCTCACACGACGACGGGGACGGCCACGACCTGTAGGTGCTAGGCGTCTGGGTGGTTGAGGTGGCAATCGGCCAGAAGGGAGGGATCCAGAACGTCATCCCGAGCAACCCAGGATCTTTCTTCGGGACCATACCCCTCACAGTCTATCAGGTACTCTAGGCGGCCGCCCCGTCGCCGGGAGTCCAAGATGTCACGGACATGGTAGGTGGTGGGTTCTTCAATGATTTCGGGAGGAGGAGGTACTTCGGGTTCTTCGGGACCTGGGTCAGAGGGAGAGAAGGATTTGAGTAATGAAACATGGAAAGCCGGGTGTACACGATATTGAACAGGGAGTTGCTACAGGTAACTGACATCATTTATCTGCCACTGGATAGTGAATGGACCTATATAGCAGGGACTCAGCTTTTTGCAGGGCAGGCGGAGACGCAGTTTCTTCCACTCAGTCTGGCCGTTAGTCTGGGGGTGATATCCGGAGGAGAGGCTGACAGTTATACCCAGGAGCTAGAAGAAGGATTTCCAGACATGGGAGATGAATTGGGGCCCACGATCGGAGACGATGTCCTCCGGGATGCCAAAGTTGCGGAAGACGAATAGTGTTTCGGCCGTTTCCATGGAAGTGGGTAAGCCTTTTAGGGGGACAAACTTGCAGGCTTTGGAAGATCAATCCACTGCTACTAGGATGCAGGTGTAGCCCTCCAAGTGAGAGAGGTCTCCAATGTGGGACCATGGACGACAGGCAAAGGAACCAGTTTTCCAGATGGGAGGTGATGAGGAGTCTTGGAGATGGCACAGACTGAGCAGCTACGGACATACTGGGAGACATCCTGGGCCATGCTGGGCCACCAGTACCAAGCTTGGAGGAGCGAGAGAGTGCGCTGGCTGCCTGGATATCCAGAGCCTGGGGAAGCATGAAGGGATTCCAGAAGGGTCTGCCGCAAGGAGGGGGGTACGTAGATTTTCCCTTCTGGGCCTCCCAGCGGAGCAGGCTCGGTTTGAGTGGCGAGGCGGATCTGCTAATCCAGATCCCACTGGATGGGGCTGACGATGATGGCTGGAGGGAGGATCGGTTCAGGTGTGGCAGGAATGTCAGGTTGGTGGATCCGAGAGAGGGAATCAGCCTTTACATTCTTGTTTTCTGGATGATAAGTGATGGTGAAGTTGAACCTGGTGAAAAATAACGCCCAGTGGGCCTGGCAGGAATTGAGCCGCTTGGCATTTTGGATGTACTCAAGGTTCTTGTGGTCGATGATGACTGTGAATGGGTGTTGCGCTCTCTCCAGCCAGTGGCGCCACTCCTCCAGAGCCAGTTTGATAGTGAGAAGTTCTCGGTTCCCGATGTCATAATTATGCTCCACTGGGGTGAACTTCCTGGAGTAAAATGCGCATGGATGGAGGCGGGGAGGCTCTCCGTGATGTTGTGACAGCACCGCTGACACACCGGTGGTAGAGGCATCCACTTCCACTACGAAAGGGAGTTGCGGGTCCGGGTGTTTGAGGATGTGCAAAAGGCCTCCTTGAGCTTCTCGAAGGCGGCCAGGGCTTCAGGTTTCCAGGACAGAGACTTGGGCTGCTTACGGAGCAAGGACGTGATGGGTGCAGTGAGGAAGCTGAAGTTGTGTATAAATCTATGGTAGAAATTGGAGAAGCCCAGGAAGCGTTGGAGTTCTTTGATCGATTTGGGGTCTGGACCAGTTACGGATGGCTTGGACCTTCCCCTGGTCCATCTGAATCCCTTCAGGGCTGATGATGTAGCCAAGGAACTGGATGGTGGTCTTGTGGAACTCACACTTCTCGAGCTTCAGGTATAGGTAGTGCTTCCTGAGCTGTTGGAGGACCTGCGTGAAGTGGTGGCGATGTTCGGCCAGATTCCAGGAGTAAATCAGGATATTGCCAATGTACACGATCACAAATTGATGGAGGAACTCCCGGAACACCTCGTTCATAAACCCCTGGAAGACAGATGATGAGTTCACTAGGCCATAGGGCATGACCTGATATCCGTAGAGGCCTGTGGGGCTGATGAACGCCATCTTCCACTCGTCGCCCTCCCAGATACGAACGAGGTTGTACGCACTAAGCAGGTCCAACTTTGTGAAAATGTGAGCTCCACGGAGTTCCTCGAGGACAGCCGGGACCAGGGGAAGTAGATACGGCAGTTTGATGGTTTGTGAGTTCAGTGCATGGCCACCAGTCTCCATCCTTCTTGCCCACGAAGAAGAAGCTCGAGGGGCCGGGTGACATGGAAGGGCGAATTAATTGACAAGGCAAAAAAGGACTTGGAAACGGAGCACTTACTGATGTCATCCTCAGGAAAGCTTGTAAAATAAAATCTGTCCTCGGCATGCTACCTTCAGACGAGGAGGCTGTTGTTGGAATGGAGTCGGAGACTGTGGCAAAGGCTGCAGTTTCGGACTTTGATCTTAACATGGAGGCCACAAATCCTTGTTCTGAGCCATTGATAGGTCTTAAGTTAAAGGAGCTAGAACTGGAATTGAAGTGAGAAGAATGTGAGGCTCAGTGAATTAAATTGCGTATGGTAGAGGTGGAGAAAGCAGGAGATATTGAAGTACGCAAGCTTGAGCTGGAAGCTCAAGAAGCGTTTTCTCTGCCCCTTGTTCGTCCAGAAAACATAATTTCATTGGAAGTTCTGAAGTCTTTTGATCGCCTGTTCGTTCTGCTAAAACAGGACAAGAACATAGTTCATGCCGTAGATCTAGTCCTAAGTGTACAAGGGACGATCAAGCATGTTTTTTTCTGTGTTGACTCTAATCACTTAATTTCGGAATGTGAAAGCAGAAAATGCTGCTGCCAAGTCTAAAAGTGT
Source organism: Sinocyclocheilus anshuiensis (assembly GCF_001515605.1). Taxonomy (NCBI): domain Eukaryota; kingdom Metazoa; phylum Chordata; class Actinopteri; order Cypriniformes; family Cyprinidae; genus Sinocyclocheilus; species Sinocyclocheilus anshuiensis. Next base: position 11,831 of record NW_015539940.1, read on the forward strand.
AGCGCTTATGCAAACGCTTCTGAAGTTAAATGATGTCATTCCTACCACATATCAGCCATTCATTTTCACCAGCCCTGTTTCTCTTTCGTCTGAGTCAGAGGAAAGAGCTATAAGGATTCTCAGAGATACGGGCGCTTCTCACTCATTTATTTTGAGAGAAATGCTTTCTTTCTCTGCTGAGTCATATACAGACACTGATGTGTTAGTTCGCGGGTTTGACATGTGTTAATGTTCCCCTGCATTGTGTATATTTTAAGTCAGACCTTGTTACTGGGCTCATTACATTGGGGGTATGTTCACAGTTACCAGTAGATGGGGTTGATCTCATCTTAGGAAATGATCTAGCGGGTGGCCAGGTTTTTCCTCGCCCTATTGTTGTGCATGAACCATCTACGACTGAAATTTCTGAGTTTGATACTCAGTTCACCTCTGTATTCCCTGTTTGTGCTGTAACTTGTGCCCAATCACATACATTTGGAGATGTTACTAATCTCTCTGATACTGTGCTGTTTCCTCAATCTGAGAAGTTGACAAACATTGAACCTAAGGTTGTACCAGAAGAGACTGAATCACCTGTGTTAATTAATTTTACTTCCAAAGTAGGTAGGTCAGAGTTAGCTGCTTCACAAAACTCTGATCCTTCCTTGACTACTTGTAGAGATGCTGTTGTGGATATCACTCAAGTACCCAAAGCTAGGATAGCTTGTTTTTGGGACGACAGAATTTTAATGCACAAATGGAAACCTCTGCACTGCACTGCACCAGATTGTACTGCCTGCTGGTGATCCACCTCACATACTACAGTTACCTCATGAGAATGTTTTGTCGGGACATTTAGGAGTAACAAAAACTTTCCATCGTGTCATGCGATATTTCTTTTGGCCTGGGTTGAAGTCTGATGTTTCTACATTTGTCCACTCCTGTCATACCGGCCAGTTAGTAGGAAAACAGAATCAGACCGTAGGGCCGCTACCTAAATCAAAATCTGTCATCAGTACAACTTAACTATCATGTGTACTGCAACTCGCTGCCCAAAAGCAATTCCTTTTAGCACGATAAAAGCAAAAAGAGTGGTGCAAGAAATTATTCGATTCTGCTCTGTTTTTGGCCTGCCTAAGGTGATTCAATCAGACCAGGGTTCCAATTTCACATCTAAAGTGTTCACACAGATGTTGAATGAATTGGGAATTCAACATCAGTTAGCCAGTGCATATCATAAAGAGTCTGAGGGTGCCTTAGAAAGATTTCACCAGACTCTCAAGTCTATGTTGTGAAAGTTCTGCACTGATACTGGTAGAGACTGGGTGGAAGGTCTACCATTGACGATGTTCGCAATCAGAGAAAGTGTTCAGGAGTCAATCGGATTCAGTCATGCAGAGATAGTTTTTGGCCATACGGTGAGAGGTCCTCTTCGGTTACTTAGTGAACAGTTGTTCTCACAGAGTTCTTCATCTAGGCCTGTACTTGAGTATGTGACTTCTTTTAAAGAACGTCTTCAACCAAGATTGTCAGTTAGCTCAGAGTCATCTGGCAGAGTCCCAAGCAATGATGAAAACACGCTTTGACCACCAGAGTGAAACCGAGAGTTTCAGCCCAGTGAACTTGTATTAGTTATATTCCTGTGCCTGGAGCAATCTTGCAGGCTAAGTTTGCTGGCCCTTACATTATTAAGACTAATTATGTTGTTGCCACTCCTCACCGTCAACGCAAGTGTAGAGCATGTAAACAGCTAAACTCATACATCGCACGAAATGCGAATGTTGATGCTCCTGTTGTCAAACCTGTGTCTACAGCATACAGGCCACCAGGGCACCATACAGACTTTATTAAAGAATTTACTGATTTCCTATCTGAGTTAGTGCTGGCTGCAGATAAAGTTTTAGTGCTTGGTGATTTTAGTATCCATGTGCTCTTGTGGCTCAGTGGTAGAGCATTGTGTTAGCAGCGCAAAAGGTTGTGGGTTCAATTCCCAGAGAACACACATACTGGTAAAAAATGTATAGCCTGAATGCACTGTAAGTCGCATTGGATAAAAGCATCTGCTAAATGCATAAATTATATTATGTTGATAATGAAAAAGATTCATTGGGAACAGCATTTATAGACATTCTAAACTCAATTGGGGTTAGACAACATGTGTCAGGACCTACTCATTGTCGAAATCATACTCTAGATTTAATACTGTCACATGGAATTTATGTTAATGGCATTGAAATTCTGCAGCAGAGCGATGATATCTCAGATCATTATCTAGTTTTGTGCATATTCCATATAGCTAAAGCTGTAAATTAAACTCCTTGTTACAAATATGGTAGAACCATCACCTCTACCACAAAAGACTGCTTTGTAAGTAATCTTCCTTACTTATCTCAATTCCTCAGCATATCCAATAGCTCAGAACAACTTGATGATGTAACAGAAACTATGGACTCCCTTTTCTAGCACTTTAGGAGCGCAGCTGGAGGAAAACAAAACTAGAGGTATTTCGTATTGCTTAGCGGGAAATACCCCATGCAGCCATCAGCCACAACACGAATGTTAGACCCTATTCCATCTAAGTTCCTGAAAGAGGTGCATCCAGAAGTCATAGATCCTCTTCTGAATATTATTAACTCGTCATTGTCATTAGGATATGTCCCAAAACCTACAAACTGGCTGTTATTAAGCCTCTTGTTACTTGAAAATTGTCAGGGATTCCGGATAGGGGTGGGAAGATCATTCCACCAGCCAAGAACGGTGAACGAGAATGTTCTGGAAAGTGATTTTTAGCCTCTCTGTGTTGGTACCACGAGGCGTTGCTTACTAGTGGATCTTAGACTTCTAGAGGGGATGTAGATTCGTAATAGTGAGTGGAAGTAGGCGGGTGCTGAGCCTGTGGCTGTTCTATATGCAAGCATCAATGTCTTGCACTTGATGCGAGTCACAACTGGCAGCCAGTGCAGGGAGATCAGGGATTCAACATTCCGGATAGGGGTGGGAAGATCATTCCACCAGACAGGAACGGTGAACGAGAATGTTCTGGAAAGTGATTTTTAGCCTCTCTGTGTTGGTACCACGAGGCGTTGCTCACTAGTGGATCTTAGACTTCTAGAGGGGATGTAGATTCGTAATAGTGAGTGGAAGTAGGCGGGTGCTGAGCCTGTGGCTGTTCTATATGCAAGCATCAATGTCTTGCACTTGATGCGAGTCACAACTGGCAGCCAGTGCAGGGAGATAAAGAGAGGAGTAACATGGGCTCTTTTGGGCTCGTTGAAGACCAGTCGTACCGCTGCATTCTGAATCATTTGTAGAGGTTTGATTGTGAGTGGCAGGGAAGACAAGAAGCTTAGTCTTTGCCAGGTTGAGCTGTAGGTCATGTTCTTTCATCCATGCCGAGATGTCCGCCAGGCAGCCTGAGATCCGTGCAGCTACCGTTGAATCATCTGGTTGAAATGAGAGATAGACCTGTGTGTCATCAGCATAGCAATGGTAGGAGGAGCCATGTGCCTGTATGATGGGACCCAGTGATGTAGTGTATATGGAGAAGAGGAGGGGTCCAAGAACTGATCCCTGAGGAACCCCAGTGACCAATTGATGTGCTTTGGATACCTCCCCATCCCAGGCCACCCTGAAAGACCTACCAGTGAGATAGGATTCAAACCAGCGAAGTGGGATCCCTGTGATACCCAGTGATGAGAGGGCAGACAGGAGGATCTGATGATTGACAGTTTCAAAACAGCAGATAGATCCAGGCAGTATGGACTTCAGCAGAGAAAGATGAAAGGAAAGGCTGATACATACTCAGGTGGGACGGATCTGATGTGTTTGGTCTGATGCTCACGAAAAACATTGGATAACCAGGGGTTAGAAGGGGCAGCTGGCCTGAAGGAGAGAGGACAATCATCGTCTAGACAAGAGGTTAATGTAGAGCATAAAGTGTCAGTTGCTGCATTCACATTCAGAGATGAGAAATGGGTAGGTGAGGGAAGAGAGGAGGATACTACAGAGGAAAGATGGGAGGGTGAAAGGGAGTGTAGGTTTTGTCTAAAAGTAACCGGTATAGGGGTTGGTGGCACACAGTTAACAAAATGTAGTTTAAATGTAATGAAGAAATGGTCAGTGATATGTAGGGGTTCTACCAAAATGTTGTCTGCGATACAAGTGCTTATGTAAAGTAGGTCAAGTTGGTTGCCTGATTTGTGCATGCTTGTAGTGGTAAGCTGTTTGAGATCAAATGAAGCAAGGAGTGAATGGAAGTCTGTAGCATAAGGCTTGTCCAGATTAATGTTGAAGTCACCAAAGACTAAAAGTGGACTGCCATCCTCCGGGAATGAGGACAGCAGCCCATCCAGCTCCTCTAGGAACGTGCCTAGAATTTGCCAAGGAGGGCGGTAAATTACCACAACCTGGAGTTTTATAGGAGCTGTTACAGTAATCGCATGAGATTCAAATGAGTTGCAATTGCATAGGGGAGAGTGTGGAATTACTAGGAATTTTACTGTTATAATATTTTTCATTTGTTTTACCAGTTGTCATAATGTAGACAGAGAGATTGCATAAGTCTTTGGTAATAATTTATATAATAAAAAGCCTATAATAAATCAGTACACTAGATGAGGTAAAATAAACCATGCGTACGAGTCCACATTCTATTGATTTGTGCTTACTTTTCACGCTTTACATGTTAGCCCTGGGAGATATCATCAGGAAACATGGTGTTAGCTTTCACCATTATGCTGATGACACTCAGCTCTATATAACTTCGCGGCCTGGCGAAACATATCAATTTAAATATTTAAAAAATGTAAAATTTGATAGCAATCTTTCCTTTGAAAGACACGTTTCTAGCATTTGTAAAACTGACATTGAGAGCATAGGTCGTCATTTAGATATATTTTTGAGATGGAAAAATGCAAATGCAGAAACGCTAATTCATGTGTTCATGACCTCAAGGTTAGATTATTGTAATGTTTTATTGGGTGGTTGTTCTGCACGCGTAATAAACAAACTCCAGCTGGTCCAAAATTCAGCAGCTAGAGTTCTTACTACACTGAAAAAAGTGAAACTACTGTGTTGTTCATTTAAAGTGCATTTTTACATTGGACTAAGTGAAAATCATGGTTTCTGGTTTAAACCTGTTTTGTTCAGTTTGCCTTAAAGCAAATAACGAACCCCCTAGAACAAATTAAAAGCAACAATTTGACTTGAGTAGTATTTTTACTTTAAACCAGAAGTTTTCATGTCATGTGACCACATGACGTCACATCAACTAACTCCTTGTTCGCGCCAGCCGGCGTTTTGCCATCCGCCATTATCGCTTCGAGTGTGAAGACGGTCCGTGGCCCAAGGAAATCGCTTTTAGACAAGGTAAGCATTCGAAAATGTGTTATTTTAATGAAAATAAGTGTTTTTCATTCAATTAATGGTTAGTGGCAGGATGGACAATTAGGCTATTACTTTACAGACAACTGTGTTTGTGCCCATGTTAGCTAAAGCTAGCCAAACCATGCAATCAATATGTATGTTGCCTCTTTTTGACAAATGCAAAGTTAATGTAGTTATTATTTCACTGTGATGTAAGGAAAATATAATCCAGATTAAAGATCCATCTCTTTAACCTTGCTTACACATAACACACTTACACATTTAAGACTACCAGAACTGGGAACACTTTCCATAACACCCGATGCACTTGCTACATCGCTAGAAGAATGGCATCTACGCTAATATTAAGCTGTGTCCCAATTCAAAGACCGCATCCTTCGGAGGACGGGTCCTTCGACTCGATTAATGCTCCTGTCAATGGCAATGGTGCGAGAAGAGCGCTGCCATCCTGAGATTTGTTAATGAAACTGAAAATAAGTATGGAGCCTGAATTGTTAGTTTTTGACTATATTTATTATACCTTATACTGGAGGAAATGTTGGTGATGGTTCACCCCCGGCACCGCCAGGTGGTGTATTTCAGGCTTAGCCAAGACCATGCAGGTAACTTAGGGATCCCAAGTTCAGAAAAGTAGGCCTATATATATAAAAGTGTTTGACACTTTTTTTTATTTGTCATTTTGTGTTTCAAGAATGAGGTCCAAGGTTAAGAAGCTATTAGTTATTTAAATGTAAAACACATAAACACGCATTCACACAAGTTGCAGAAAGAAAGAAAGTGAGGAAATCATTAATTTAAAGAGAATGAAAATGTGAAATCCCAAGTTTACAGCAATAAGTGCAATTGCATAGACCTGAACAACCATCAATCACTTAATTAACCCTCGAGTATTTAAACTGGGCTTTTGGACACCTCCCATATGGTGTTTTGACCAATTAGATATCGTCTTTACTAGGGATGTGGTCCGAGTTTTTCCCGCTCTTGCAGAGTATAATTTTGGACATGAGGGGGAAGTCAATCCACAGGGCTCGTGATTGTGGTTACTATCACGTGAGGGTCATGCTGTCATCTCTCTGACCATTTAATCTTGATTACTTGCCCTAAAATTGACAATCTCCTAACTGCAGGGACTGGTTTAGTGGGGAAGGCATTTGTAAGAGTAAGATCTGCAATACGAGTTCCTGCGGGTTCCCTTCAGTGGGTCCCCACAAACTACTGTCAGAATATGGCTCGTGTTATCACTTCTGTTTTTTTGGAGCCACCAACAGGTGAGGAGGTGTTTTACCTGCTAATATTCTCATCTCAAAATGTCTTTTGCCTGTGGACCAAGTTGTAGTTCATGTCCCTATAGTAAATCTTGGAGACAGGGACCAGTGGCTTAGGCCAAAAACCTGTCTTGGTCACTTGTATATGGTCAGCTTACATCCTCTACAGTCAAAAATCTGGGTGTTATATTAGACAGCAAACTTGTATTTTGAAAAGCATATGTCCCATGTTTCAAAGACAGCATTCTTCCATCTTAGAAACATTGCCAAGTATCGGAACATGTTACCGGTTTCTGATGCAGAAAAGCTAGTTCATGCATTCATGACCTCATGATTAAGACTGGACTATTGTAATGCACTGCTAGGTGGTTGTCCTGTATTTTCAATAAACAAGCTACAGGTAGTCCAAAATGCAGCGGCTAGAGTTCTTACCAGGTCAAGAAAATATGATAATATTACCCCAATTTTACAGTCTCTGCACTGGCTACCTATTAAGTTCTGTATCAGTTACAAAATATTACTACTTGCTTAAAAGTTTCTTAATGATTTAATCTAGAACTAGTCTTCTATCACGCTACAATCGAGATTTGTATCCCGTGGTAACTAGGAATTTCACAAGCTTCAGTCTGGATCCAGAACACATGAGAAGAGATGATGCCAACCCCTCAGAGGTCCTCAATGATGCCTTAATGATGTTTGATTACATCATTAACTGATTTTTACCATATATTTCTGTCATATCTACATCAACTTGACATAGTCACCACTGATAAGCCACTACTAAATATATTGTAGAAACTTCAATTTTCTGAAAAACTGCTTTGCAACAATTTGTATTGTGAAAAGCGCTATACAAATAAACTTGAATTGAATTGATCTGGTATTACTATCAGAAATTGATTTGAATATTGTAATGATTCAATCCACTGAAGGCAAGCGTAGTGAAGAACCCATGTGCAGTTTATTCAAACAAGGCGAAATCCAAAATACAAACATAATCCAAGACTAGAAACACAGACTTGACGAGGCATGAATAGACTTAACTAGGCATGAACAGACTAGACTCACCGACAGTGGGTTACAACTTCAATACACGACAAGGCACAATGGGAACATGATGGCTACTTATAGCAGACAAGCACTAACAGCATAAAACAATACAAAATAAAAGACATGGAAAACATGAACATGAAATAAAACCCAAACCCCACATTACATATCCCCCCCTCTAAGGGCGGCTCCAGACGCCCAAACAAACACAAACAAAACCCAAGAAGTCCAGGAGGGTGGTAGAGCGAAGGCGGAACAGGGGGAGGGATGGAGGGCCAGGCCCTCATGAATTCATGAAACCCCCTGAGTTCATGAACGGCCTCCATGGCCGTAAAAGGACAGGCAGTGAATTCATGGACGGCCTCCTTGGCCGTGGCAGGACACGCAGTGAGTTCATGAACGGCCTCCATGGCCGTAACAGGACAGACAGTGAGTTCGTGAACGGCCTCCGTGGCCGTGACAGGCCAGTCTGTGAGTTCGTGAACAGCCTCCGTGGCCGTGACAGGGCAGTCTGTGAGTTCGTGAACAGCCTCCGTGGCCGTGACAGGGCAGACAGTGAGTTCGTGAATGGCCTCTCTGGCTGTGACAGGGCAGGCAGTGAGTTCGGAAGCGTACGCCACCACCTCAGAAGGTTCTGCAGCGGATTCATGCACAGGAAAGGCCCTTGGAGCAGACTCGTGGATAGGAGAGGGCTCTGAGACAGACTCATAGGCAGGAGAGGCCACTGGGGCAGATTCATGGACAGGAGAGGCCTCAGGAGCAGATTCATGGACAGGAGAGGCCTCAGGAGCAGATTCATGGACAGGAGAGGCCTCTTGAGCGCAGTGTACAGCCCACATGCTTAAAATGGCGACCGCCATTACAGTAAGGGCAGCAGAGGGCGGCAGGGCCTCTAGGACGGTTGGGCTTGAGAGCACTGATGTTATGGGGATGCCCGCAGCTCGCACCGACATCAGAGGTG
>NW_015539940.1:21146-31873 GCF_001515605.1 Sinocyclocheilus anshuiensis
GACAGACTCATAGGCAGGAGAGGCCACTGGGGCAGATTCATGGACAGGAGAGGCCTCAGGAGCAGATTCATGGACAGGAGAGGCCTCAGGAGCAGATTCATGGACAGGAGAGGCCTCAGGAGCAGATTCATGGACAGGAGAGGCCTCAGGAGCAGATTCATGGACAGGAGAGGCCTCAGGAGCAGATTCATGGACAGGAGAGGCCTCAGGAGCAGATTCATGGACAGGAGAGGCCTCAGGAGCAGATTCATGGACAGGAGAGGCCTCAGGAGCAGATTCATGGACAGGAGAGGCCTCTTGAGCGCAGTGTACAGCCCACACACTTAAAATGGCAACCGCCATTACAGTAAGGGCAGCAGAGGGCGGCAGGACCTCTAGGATGGTTGGGCTTGAGAACACTGATGTTATGGGGATGCCCGCAGCTCGCACCGACATCAGAGGTGGGTCCATCACACTAGCAATCAGACCTTTCAGTCCAAGCCCAAGCTCCGCGTCCGACTCAGGCGTGGCGGCCACCTTGGCCGGGGACTCGGGCGTGGCGGCCACCTTGGCCGGGGACTCGGGTGTGGCGTGAGCAGACTGTGAAATGGCGGCCATGATGGGACGAGGCTCTGAAATGGTGGCCATTTTGAGAAGAATCTCTTGAGGTGCCGGCATGACATGAGCAACGTGACGTGAGCAGGCCCTGGGGTAGCAGACATGACGTTAGCAGACTCTGGCTTGGCAGACATGACGTGATCAGGTTTTAACATGGTGGACATGACATGAGTAAACTTTGACTTAACTGTCATAGTGTGATCAGGTCCTGGAGTAGCAGACATGGCATTAGCAGGCTTTGGTGTAGCAGACGTGACGTGAGCAGGCTTTGGCTTGGCAGGCATGACGTGAGCAGACCCTGGAGTAGCAGGCGTGACGTGAACAACTCCAGACATGACGGTAGGGATGTGAAGAGTGTGTGGTGGGCACTGTAGTATTGCGGGGCTCCTTTTCCGCAAAACCCACAGTGTACGATGAGCCGCACAACAGCAGAGCATGATCAATGACATGACGTGATCAGGTTTTAACATGGTGGACATGACATGAGTAAACTTTGACTTAACTGTCATAGTGTGATCAGGTCCTGGAGTAGCAGACATGGCATTAGCAGGCTTTGGTGTAGCAGACGTGACGTGAGCAGGCTTTGGCTTGGCAGGCATGACGTGAGCAGACCCTGGAGTAGCAGGCTTGACGTGAACAACTCCAGATATGACGGTTGGGATGTGAAGAGGCTCTGGTGTGGTGGATACTGGAGGATAGCAGGATTCCTCATCAACTATCCCCACAGTAAATGGTGAGCCAGCCAAACGGAGTGCAAAGTCAATGTATTGTTCCAGTGACCAGTGTGGGGTATTGCGTGGCATTAACTGTGAAATGTTTTTGTCCAAACCAAAACGGAAAATGTCTTTAAGGGAAGTATTGTTGAAGTCTACCAAATGACACAATTTACAAAAGTCCGCCACATAATCCTCAATGGGCCTGTTAACTTGGAGGAGGCGAACTAGGCGATCTGCTGGGTTCATATTGAGGTCGTGTATTCTGTAACGAATCAGTCCACTGAAGGCAAGCGTAGTGAAGAACCCATGTGCAGTCTATTCAAACAAGGCGAAATCCAAAATACAAACATAATCCAAGACTAGAAACACAGACTTGACTTGACGAGGCATGAACAGACTTGACTAGGCATGAACAGACTAGACTCACCGACAGCGGGTTACAACTTCAATACACGACAAGGCACAATGGGAACATGATACTTATAGCAGACAGGGAGGGTCACATGACATGAACAAACCAATGGGAAACAAGACACATTACTAAGACTACCAATCAGAACATGACACATACACAAGGCAGAAATACATGAGGGCAAGGGAAGCATGACACTGACATCATGAAACAATTACAAAATAAAAGACATAGAAAACATGAACATGAAACAAAACCCAAACACCAAACCCCACATTACAAATATACAATAAATATTACAATACGAACCCGTTACTTTGCTCTATACTGTATTGAAATTCAAAGCTTACCATGCATCATCTTGGAAATAAAGCTTCATTTCTTGAAGTCTGTCCCGTACGTTGTTATTTCTCTGAATGATGTTATGATGCGTGTATTTTTTTTATGTCCTGATTGAGCAACATCTATTTCAGACGTGCAAATTCTATGGTGTTTTACTATCATTACAGTTTCCATAGGAGTAACAGTTATGTATATATGTTGAAATAATTATTAATTTAACCAACATTTAAATAATGAACTGCTTCAAAATGCATGCCGTTAATGAAATCATTGTTGAAACATTTGCAGTAAGACTACTGTACAGTTTGTAGCGTCTGGACCAATCAGACACCATTTTTCATTTGATTTAACAAATAAATTATTCATTAGATTAACAAACGTTCACAGACCCCTCACCCAATAAACATACTGGGTGCCAAGTTATACACTCAAGTCCATTCTACTGCTATCCAGCATCCAAGCAGATCATTACTCCAGCCACTCCTTCCACATAGGCGCAGCTACCACAGTTGCCCAAAAAGGCCTCTCCCAGCCTCAGATCCAGGCACTCGGCTGCTGGATGTCAGAGGCCTTCAAGACCTACATTCGGTGAGACTGCTTCCATATCAAAGAAACTCACCGAACCCTCATCAGCTGAGTCCTTTAACATCAGCTCATTTCCACAGCAGCAGTGCTCGCTTCCGCAGAAGCCACATTCTCTCTTCAGATGCCACAGCGGTTACCCAGGAGCCAAAGTTTCTTTTCAGATATCACAGAAGTGCCCGCTCCCGCAGGAGCCTGTATCTTTACTTCCCACTACCGCAGCAGTGCCCGCTCCCGAAGGAGCCTGTATCTCTACTTCCCACTCATCTCTACTTCCCACTGCCGCAGCAGTGTCCACTCCCGCAGGAGCCTGTATCTCTACTTCCCACTGCCGCAGCAGTGCCCGCTCCCGAAGGAGCCTGTATCTCTACTTCCCACTCATCTTTACTTCCCACTGCCGCAGCAGTGGCCGCTCCCGCAGGAGCCTGTATCTCTACTTACCACTCATCTCTACTTCCTACTGCCGCAGCAGTGCCCGCTCCCGTAGGAGCCTGTATCACTACTTCCCACTAATCTTTACTTCCAACTGCCGCAGCAGTGCTCGCTTCCGCAGAAGCCACATTTTCTTTACAGATACCACTGCAATGATTCTACTCCAAGCGATGTCCAGCACCCCACCAACCTTAAGTTCTGCAAGTTTTGGGGGGTTATCAATGCCCTACTCTGACTATGGTCCCGTGCTAATTGCATCTTTTGGGGGGAGAGCTCTGGGTCCGGGCTAAATGCCGAGCTCGGAGCCCTCTCCCCGGACAGCATGCCAAATACGCATAACCTTTACTCTGTTTATTATATGTAAGTGTGAACTCGTGAAATAGTATCTGTGCAATCAAGTCGATGATATCGCTGGAAATTAAGTGTCCCCAACAAAGCAAGCCAGAGGCGACAGCGGCAAGGAACCAAAACTCCATCGGTGACAGAATGGAGAAAAAACTTTGGGAAAAACCAGGCTCAGTCGGGGGGCCAGTTCTCCTCTGGCCAGACGAAACCAGCAGTTCAATTCCAGGCTGCAGAAAAGTCACATTGAGCAGAGGACTCAACTGGTCTTCACTGGGGATCTGTTTCTGGGCTCATGTAGTTGTCCTGGTCTCCGCTGACATTCATGGCTGTAGAGGTCATCTCTAGGTGCTGATACACCATCTGGGCTGGATACGTACTGGATCCGGGTGACTGCAGTGACCATCTGATCTGGATACAGACTGGATCTGGTCGCTACAGTGACCTCGGAATGAGAAAGAAACAGAGTAATATTAGCATAAATGTCATTCTTCTAAAGATGTAGGAAGTACATCGGGTGTTATGGGAAGTTTTCCCGGTTCCGGGTTGACCTAATTAATGCAGCCTAACAATCCTTTAACGGATTTGAATATTAGAAATGTGTAAGTGTGTTATGTGTAAGCCAGGTTAAAGAGATGGGTCTTTAATCTAGATTTAAACTGACAGAGTGTGTCTGCCTCCCGAACAATGTTAGGTAGATTATTCCAGAGTTTGGGTGCTAAATAGGAAAAGGATATGCCGCCCGCAGTATCTGCCGCCCAAGTAATGAGATATCAACCAACACTGGTGCATGATCAGAAATCACTATAGGGTTATATGAACAGGAAGTGACTGAAGAAAGCAATTTATTATTGAAAGTAAAATAGTCAATCTGTGAAAAGGAATAAAGTACGGGTGAGAAAAGGGAAAACTGCTTTGTATTTGGGTTAAAAAAGCGCCAAACATCAGAAACTGAATATTGTTCCATAAAAAGATGTATGATTTTAGAAGATTTAGACTGAACAAAGGGCCTGGTTGATTAACGGTCTAATACAGAATCTAGACAGCAGTTAAAATAGCCCCCTAATATCAGTTTGCTAGCATCTAAATCTGAGAGTGAGAATACAAATCTCTGTAAAAAGGCATCATTGTCTTAATTAGGGCCATATACATTACCCAAAATGAAACAAGTACCACATAGCTGACCAGTGACAATAACAAAACTTCCATTAGGGTCCGAGATTACATCTCCGCCAGAAAAAGGCACAGATCTATGAATAAGAATAGCAACACCTCTGGAATTACTGGGAAAAGATTAATTATACAGCTTACCCTCCCATCCGGTTCGAATTTTAAGATGCAGCCCTTCCAGGTATTTATATACACATTTTAACTTCTCACCAACAAGCGCCGCATAATTCACAACACGTATGTATGCACATGAATTTGTTCTTAACCTTATTCTTGTGTTGATGAATAGGAAGTATTCTAAATGAGCCGCCATGTGCACAATATTAGTAATTTGCATAAAACACACCCAAACCAGCTCCATATAAGGGCTTTCCGCAACACAGCGCTTGTCTCGAGAAACAAGTGTCACAACAGAAAAGACCAAAAAGAAAAACTTCACTGATAATAAACGGGAGGTTTTGCTGTCGGAGGTGAAAGCCAGAAAACGTGTGCTGTTCAAAAGTGTGTCCACAGGCATAACAGGTACCGAAGAAGCATGGGATGCAGTAAAGCAGGCCGTTAATAGTTTCAGCAGAAATTTGGACAGTTGCAGAAGTAAAAAAAAAAAGTGGTTTGATATGAAGCTTGATGCAAAAAGAAGAATTTCACTTCAAAAAAGGAATAAAAACACGGGTGGAGGGCAGGGGCCACCTGATCTAACTGACTTTGATGAAAGGATGGCTGCAATAATATGACAATCAAGCTTGAGAGGTCTTGCAGAAAGGAGTGAGGGGTAGAGTATCCTAATACAGGAGCAAACACAACACGGTAAGTTTCATGAACCAAAAAAAAAACTGTATTTAGTCTAAGTAATGTATGTTTAAGTATTTTGCATCACAACAGCATCAAAATTCCAAGAATGGAAGCTGATGAAGAAGCTGAGGTCCAGCCGTCTACTTAGCAAGCATCCACCTTCCGATTTGCACACGAGTCCTGACCAACAAGGTGCTTGCTAGTCAAGATGCCCATTATTATTGCCGTAAAATATGTGGCAGCTGGTCTACGGGTTGCTAGCATTGCTTAGCAGTCAAATAAATGCATCTGTATGTGAATAAATATTTAATCAAGATATTTGGGTAACTTGGAAGCTTTTTTTGTGTTATACAAACCACTCTTACATGTTGACGTTGTATCACACTATAGACGTTGTATCAGTTGAAGGCGTGCTTGGAGCGTTCATCTGCATCTCGTCACGCACAGGTTCAGGATGGGCTTGGGTTCCACCCTGTGCCATTGTGATGTTGTGCATGCTAAATGCTAAAACAATTTTACAGACATTCTCCAGCTTGTATAAGAGCATTCCACCAGCTGCATCCAAGCACATCCAACGTGATTTGAGTAACCCGATTGTGCGCTCTATCACGGAGCATGCACAGGCATGTTTCTGGTTCCTGAGGGGTCATGAGCCGCGTTTTTAGACCATAACCCCGGTCACCTACAATAACCATTATGATAATTAACATGTAAATTAATTAACTGTATAAAATATTCTGGGCGTGTACGTCTACTCACCAAGAAGCCATCCTTCTCTGCCAGCTCCAGCTTCCAAGCGCTGTCCTAAATAATTGTTCTGTAAAATGACAGAATCGTGAGTTCCTTTGGGCCAGCATGCAACAACGTTTAGTATGCTGCAACTCGCATTGCAGACTATTTGAATGTTGATGGAGTGATACATTTTTCTATTCACATAGTTTATTGCATTTGCAGATGGTGCTTTGATACGCACGTGGCATGGGTATAGTCTATTGCACCAGTGGTATTAGGTATGCCACTCATCTCGTAGAACCCCCTAACTACCATCTGGTGTGTCAAGTAATAAGGAAATTTTACATGTGTAGTCATAAGCCCTATAATAGCTTTTACCACCTTGTGAATGGCACGGCCCTGCTCGGTCCCCTAGTTCCCTTTGGAATGTTCCCGTGGCAAGGAATCCGATGGCTGCTAGAACTTGGAGATAAGGAGCTATAGGGTGAGAGTGGTTTGTGAGATGGCTTAGGTGTGGTTCCAGAGAGTTACATAAATCAACAAGAACTTCTCTCGACAGTCTAAAGCGACTGAATAGACATTCTTCACTCTCAGCAAACATATCTATGAACTCTCTAAAGATGTGCTCTCTCCTGAAAGCACGCGGCGCAATATCTTCAAGCAATTCCTAACGTGCCATGCATCCTAAGAACAAGGTGAGACACAATGATCACCCTTTTTATACGTATAGATCAGGTGATTGTCGTTTGGACCTCTAATTATATATACATATATAATATATATATATATATATATATATATATATATATATATATATATATGTGTGTGTGTGCGTGTAAACTTCGGTTCTTTCTCTTCATGTTTATTAAGCCACTGAGCTTATAGTATGTGATTAATGTATGTGAATATTGCTTACTTGTGGTTTAAGTTGTTCTTACATTTTTTCATACATTCAAAAGGAATTTTAGTACAACTGTTTTTTGTGAATCATGATTTGTTGGTAAAATTGCTTGTACACACATTTCACACACAAATTTGTGTGCACGCATGCATAGTGAATGAGACCCAGAGACTCCATTTGTACGAAGTGCTGATCAACTTCAGTAGCATTGGATTCTAGGGAGTCCACCTTTTGAGCAAGGTCTGAGATGGTGGATTCGTGGCAAGGAATCCGATGGCTGCTAGAACTTGGAGATAAGGAGCTATAGGGTGAGAGTGGTTTGTGAGATGGCTTAGGTGTGGTTCCAGAGAGTTACATAAATCAACAAGAACTTCTCTCGACAGTCTAAAGCGACTGAATAGACATTCTTCACTCTCAGCAAACATATCTATGAACTCTCTAAAGATGTGCTCTCTCCTGAAAGCACGCGGCGCAATATCTTCAAGCAATTCCTAACGTGCCATGCATCCTAAGAACAAGGTGAGACACAATGATCACCCTTTTTATACGTATAGATCAGGTGATTGTCGTTTGGACCTCTAATTATATATACATATAAAAAATGTAAGAACAACTTAAACCACAAGTAAGCAATATTCACATACATTAATCACATACTATAAGCTCAGTGGCTTAATAAACATGAAGAGAAAGAACCGAAGTTTACACGCACACACACACATATATATATATATATATATATATATATATATATATATATATATATATATATGTGTGTGTGTGCGTGTAAACTTCGGTTCTTTCTCTTCATGTTTATTAAGCCACTGAGCTTATAGTATGTGATTAATGTATGTGAATATTGCTTACTTGTGGTTTAAGTTGTTCTTACATTTTTTCATACATTCAAAAGGAATTTTAGTACAACTGTTTTTTGTGAATCATGATTTGTTGGTAAAATTGCTTGTACACACATTTCACACACAAATTTGTGTGCACGCATGCATAGTGAATGAGACCCAGAGACTCCATTTGTACGAAGTGCTGATCAACTTCAGTAGCATTGGATTCTAGGGAGTCCACCTTTTGAGCAAGGTCTGAGATGGTGGATTGTATGTTATCCAACTTATTTGCTAACGTTTCAGTTGACAATCTAAAATCCGCAGCAAGCCAAGCTCTGAGTTCCTCATGTAGCAGGCTAATTTCAGCTAGCATAATGCTAGCCGCAGGTTGTGGGGAAACTTCTCTATCTTTATCAGTCTGTTTACTCTTTCCCTTCGACATTCTGAACGTCACTGATCAATAAATTCAAATGCAGCCTTAAGATGTTGTAACTGGCGAGGCTTTAAGGGTAGAACATAAAAAGTTTGTGGGAGAGCTCCGTGCAGCTGTCTGCTCCTTGCGGCACCTCCTCAACACTTATAGTTTTTACTTTATGCTTTTTTTTTTTTTAGAAAGAGATTTATCAATCTTTAATTGAATAAACATTTATCCGTTTAATTCAATCTTTTTTTATAGGCCCACAAAAAAAATTGCAACAGTCAATAGCTAACATTTTACATTAAGTTATTAATTGGCAAAGGTAAATTGAGATTGTGTGTGTGTCCTCCCTGAATTATTTTCCTTATAGTAGATGAGTGTAGTGAAAACTGAGTATTATTTTTTTTCTCAGTGAAGACTCTTAATTGCAGGGCTATAGCTTGGGATTGTGAGCCCCAGAAAAAAACATTGATGTTTCACCGCCCTCAACTATTACCATATATGGCATAAGACATGGGCAACGTCCACATCTGATGCCATGTAACCATAAAGGTTGCTGACCCCTGGTTTAGGCTGACACTTTTTCCACACTTCTTGGGTGAACTCACGTGACAGTTAAGGGATTTGTTTTGTTTGAAACTCTTTCCACAGTGATCACATGTGAACGACTTCTCTCCGGTGTGAACTCTCATGCGATACCTGAGGTTTATTTTTGTTGTGAAGTTCCTTCCACACTGTTTGCAGGTGAAAGGCTTCTCTCCAGTGTGACTTCTAACGTGGAATTTAAGATGACATTTTTGAGAGAAGCTCTTTCCACACAGTTGGCAGGTGTAAGGCTTCTCTCCAGTGTGAATTCTCATGTGAACTTTAAGGTGTACATTTTCAGTGAAGCTCTTTCCACACAGTTTGCACTCCAGTTTGAGCTTTCATGTGCTTTGTAAGTTTTGTTTTACTGTTGAAACCTTTTCCAAACTGTTGGCAGGTGAAATAACTTCTAGTTCCAGTCTTTTGAGCAACGTTTTGTGAGGAAGTCTTTTCAGTCTGTGAGCAACTAAAATATTTTTCTCCATTTGTGAAATCATGTTTTCCATACTGATCTTTCTCTTCCATTTCATTTAGTTCTTGACTCTCCACTTTCAGTGCCATCATATCTAAAAAAGTCAAATACAAGTTAACCCCAGTTTAACGGCACCAAAGAACAGACATCAAGGCATCAAAACAAAAAACATGTACGCCAGATCATGTACCCACTGAGCTAATGAAAAAGGTGTTACCTGTAATATCAGAGCCTGTTCTCAATATGTTTAACCTTTTGCTTTCTTTAGGACAGCTAAAGGTATTATGGAAATAGTTTGGAATGTTAGTAATACATTGGTAAAATGACAAAATTGTGTGTTTCTGTCCTAACAGGGAATAAGACATTAATAGTCTAATAAGTCTGAGGGTAATAAATTATCTCTTTGTTGCAGCAGATTCTGGGGCTTGTGGCATTTTGGTTTTGTTAGATCTCAGTGCTGCATATTCGATACCATTTGTCACACTATACTACTGGACAGATTACATAAGTGGATTGGTCTTTCTGGTGTAGTTTTAAAATGGTTTGAATCATATATTTTAGAACGCACTCAATTTGTCTATTCTGGTGCAAACAGATCTCAGACTGCTCCATTGCGGCAGATTATTCACCCAAAGTATGGTCTGGGTTATCATTGCTATGCAGATGATACCCAGATTTACATTAGTACTCAACCTGATGTTACATCAGCACTTTCAACTTTATCTGCTTGTTTACTGGAAATACAGGCCTGGATGAAACAGAACTTCCTGCAGTTAAACTGTTAAAAAAACTGAAGTTCTATTGATTGGCACTTCAACTGCTGTAAATAGATGTAATAATTTTAAACTTACAGTGCATGATTGCCAGATTCTCCCTTCTGTACAGGTGCGGAATTTGGGTGTGATTTTTGATGCACAGCTGACTTTTAACACTCATTTTAAGAATGTTACTAAAGTAGCTTTTTATCATCTTCAGAATATTGCCCGTATAAGGCTGTTTCTCTCTATGCCTGATGCAGAAAGGCTTATTCATGCCTTTATAACATCTAGGCTTGATTATTGTAATTCACTTGTTGCAGGTAACAAATTTGATTAGGAGGCTGCAATATGTGCAAAATTAAGCTGCTCGTGTTTTAACTTACACACCATCCTGCAGTCATATCACTCCTGTGCTTTCTCAACTACACTGGCTTCCAGTTCAATCACATATTGATTTTAAAGTTCTTATCTTAACCTATAAAGCAGTACATGGGCTGGCCCCAGAGTATATTTGTAATTTGGTCACAGTGTCTACACCATCTCGTCTCTCCGATCTGCTGGTTCTCTTACTCTGTACCAGCCTCGTTGTAAGCTCAAAACTATGGGTGGGAGGTCATTCTCTTGTATTGCTCCCAGG
>NW_015539940.1:40140-51610 GCF_001515605.1 Sinocyclocheilus anshuiensis
TGGGAGAGCTCCGTGCAGCTGTCTGCTCCTTGCGGCACCTCCTCAACACTTATAGTTTTTACTTTATGCTTTTTTTTTTTTTAGAAAGAGATTTATCAATCTTTAATTGAATAAACATTTATCCGTTTAATTCAATCTTTTTTTATAGGCCCACAAAAAAAATTGCAACAGTCAATAGCTAACATTTTACATTAAGTTATTAATTGGCAAAGGTAAATTGAGATTGTGTGTGTGTCCTCCCTGAATTATTTTCCTTATAGTAGATGAGTGTAGTGAAAACTGAGTATTATTTTTTTTCTCAGTGAAGACTCTTAATTGCAGGGCTATAGCTTGGGATTGTGAGCCCCAGAAAAAAACATTGATGTTTCACCGCCCTCAACTATTACCATATATGGCATAAGACATGGGCAACGTCCACATCTGATGCCATGTAACCATAAAGGTTGCTGACCCCTGGTTTAGGCTGACACTTTTTCCACACTTCTTGGGTGAACTCACGTGACAGTTAAGGGATTTGTTTTGTTTGAAACTCTTTCCACAGTGATCACATGTGAACGACTTCTCTCCGGTGTGAACTCTCATGCGATACCTGAGGTTTATTTTTGTTGTGAAGTTCCTTCCACACTGTTTGCAGGTGAAAGGCTTCTCTCCAGTGTGACTTCTAACGTGGAATTTAAGATGACATTTTTGAGAGAAGCTCTTTCCACACAGTTGGCAGGTGTAAGGCTTCTCTCCAGTGTGAATTCTCATGTGAACTTTAAGGTGTACATTTTCAGTGAAGCTCTTTCCACACAGTTTGCACTCCAGTTTGAGCTTTCATGTGCTTTGTAAGTTTTGTTTTACTGTTGAAACCTTTTCCAAACTGTTGGCAGGTGAAATAACTTCTAGTTCCAGTCTTTTGAGCAACGTTTTGTGAGGAAGTCTTTTCAGTCTGTGAGCAACTAAAATATTTTTCTCCATTTGTGAAATCATGTTTTCCATACTGATCTTTCTCTTCCATTTCATTTAGTTCTTGACTCTCCACTTTCAGTGCCATCATATCTAAAAAAGTCAAATACAAGTTAACCCCAGTTTAACGGCACCAAAGAACAGACATCAAGGCATCAAAACAAAAAACATGTACGCCAGATCATGTACCCACTGAGCTAATGAAAAAGGTGTTACCTGTAATATCAGAGCCTGTTCTCAATATGTTTAACCTTTTGCTTTCTTTAGGACAGCTAAAGGTATTATGGAAATAGTTTGGAATGTTAGTAATACATTGGTAAAATGACAAAATTGTGTGTTTCTGTCCTAACAGGGAATAAGACATTAATAGTCTAATAAGTCTGAGGGTAATAAATGATCTCCTTGTTGCAGCAGATTCTGGGGCTTGTGGCATTTTGGTTTTGTTAGATCTCAGTGCTGCATATTCGATACCATTTGTCACACTATACTACTGGACAGATTACATAAGTGGATTGGTCTTTCTGGTGTAGTTTTAAAATGGTTTGAATCATATATTTTAGAACGCACTCAATTTGTCTATTCTGGTGCAAACAGATCTCAGACTGCTCCATTGCGGCAGATTATTCACCCAAAGTATGGTCTGGGTTATCATTGCTATGCAGATGATACCCAGATTTACATTAGTACTCAACCTGATGTTACATCAGCACTTTCAACTTTATCTGCTTGTTTACTGGAAATACAGGCCTGGATGAAACAGAACTTCCTGCAGTTAAACTGTTAAAAAAACTGAAGTTCTATTGATTGGCACTTCAACTGCTGTAAATAGATGTAATAATTTTAAACTTACAGTGGATGAGTGCCAAGTTCTAGGAACTAGCCAGTAAGGTAGTTCCCCTGCATTCGCACCAGCAGTAGGAACTCTGAAGCGGCCGAAAGCGGTGCCTTTAAACGCAGCATTGGCAAATGGCAACAACTGGCAAATGGAGAATGCCACGATCAGAGCCGTTTTTGTTGCGTGTCGTGGGTTTCGTAATATTGGAGACGGAACGTAAGAACAAATTACACAATTGAAAGAGCAAAAAGTGGGGCTAAGAGACGAAATCTCCTATGACAACTTACAAATCATCAAGGCTGAGAAAAGAACACACTGCTGCAGACAACAGGAAAATGCCATTATCGCTGTTTTCCATGTTCGTGGGGTAAATATGTTTGCATGGCTTTAAAAATCCCGGGTGCCTGTGTTTCACGTGCTTTTGGCCAATCAGTGTACACTTACATCACTGATAGTTCCTATATATCTAGTTTAGACCATACTCTGAAGCAGGAGCTAATTTAGTTCCCATAAAATGAGTTCCTAGAACTAAAATCATTCCTAGTTCCTGCGGTGCGAACACGTGTGAATCTAGGTACTTCTGGCAATAGTTCTAGGAACTATGGAAAGATTCCTCCGGTGCGAAAGCCCCTTTAAATAACGCTACATACAACACACACTGCTTCAAAACAGCTTTAGAGTGATGAACAGGATTCAATGGCGCAAAGAGTTCAATCTGCTGTAAAGCACTCTTAAAAGAAAATAGTGTCATTGTTCAGCTGAGGCAAGTTCATTATTGATGATCAATTTTGAAGTGAGTTCAATTCAGCCATAAAGTTGCTCTGCAAGAAACAGGGATGTACAGTTGTGCTTGCAGAATCTCCACATATATGAAGAAATAAGAGGGATTTAAAAAAAGAAAAAAAAAGTATGTTATTTCATATTTAGTACTGTCCTGAATAAGCTCTTTCACATAAGAGATGTTTACATAGAGTCCACTAGACAAAATAACAGCAGAATTTATAAAAATGACCCCGTTCGAAAGTTTACATACCATTGAATCTTAATACTGTGTGTCGTTACCTGGATGATCCACGGCTGTTTTTTTGTGTTGTGTTGGTTGTTCATGAGTCCCTTGTTTGTCCTGAACAGCTAAACTGCCTGCTGTTCTTCAGAAAAATCCTCCATGTCCCGCAAATTCTTTGGTTTTCCAGCATCATTTGCATATTTGAACCCTTCCCAGCAGTGACTGTACAATTTTAAAATCTATTTTTCACACTGAGGACAACTGAGAGACTCGTACGCAACTATTACAAAAGCTGCCCTAATTATCAGGCATATAACATGCAAGATGACATGAAAATGACATCGATATTTTTCTAAAGATAGTCTTCCTTCAGAAATACAGTGATATAAAAACACCCGCGCCTCGTTTTGATTTGTAAACGTGCAGTACGTGCTCATGTTTATTCAACCAAGCCTTTCGGAAAATCGGTCAGTTTTGATATTGTGGCGAGCGCCACAAATAAATAAATGGCACAACCACCAGAGCCCAACTTCAGTCTACTCATCACCTGTGTTTGTAGCCGGCGCCCGATGAAACGTCTATATAAAGCTTGAAGCATCAGCATCGGCCGATCACCATGACTATAATAAAATGCTTTCAGCCCAGAGCTGGTCCTACATGACAGGCTCTTAAACTCAATTTATAGGCTACATAAAAAAATCCAAATTCCGCCTGTTTAATTTGATGTTCATCATAGAGTTGTGAACAAATACAATAAAAAATACAAACAATTCCACCCATTTATTTAAATTTAAGTGGATTTGTGTAAGATAAGACCATTTGTTCCCATTTACTCCAGTGTACTGTGGTAAGGGACTGTTTTTAAGTCAGGTATGCAAATTCTGACAGAAACCCCAAAACTACACTAAGAGCTTAAGGGGTTTAGAAACGGGTGGCGACCCTAGTACTGTACATCATTAGAAAGGTCACAGATTCAATTTGACCCTATAATAATCTTATTTGTGTCTTATTGGCTTAATTAGGACACCCATATGACATATCACTCATTTCTGAATAAGAATCAATCGACTGAGTTCAGCTTTGAGAAAGACACCAACCTGTTTGTTCCTCAGTATCTTCATGTTTGATGCTGAATACTTCTGCAATCCTAATGTCTAAACTCTCCTCTTTAATAAACGCCATCTTTATAATAGTGTGTCACGTGGATCTCAGTCGCTTCACCTGAGAAAAATCAAGAAAGAAAAACACACACTAAATTTAAAAAGTGACTATGTCTTTAGTCTGTGTTGAACTGACGCATATAGTTTGCTCAGAGACTGTAGCGCTCACAAACACTATTAAATGTCCTTCCACTTCAGCTCTGAGGCTAAAACAGAACTGATTAGCCAGAAAAAAACACTCAAAACTAGAACTGCAAATTAATAAAAGAACACAAATTACAATTGTCTCATAGCCTACATCGTTGTCTTCTCGTTGCATCACATGGTTTCATCCAATAGGAAAGTTTTCGTTCTGCGATTCGTAGTAAAACTATACATTTGCATGAACAGTTCATTTCATCTTCGTCTTCTTCTTCTTCTTCTTCTGTTTATTGGCGGTTGGCATACTAGCTCATTAGTGCATTCATTCGATTTAATTTAAACACTTTACATGTTTAAAACACGAACCTTTGTTTCAGGCGAGTTACAAGCTCCTGGTTAACAGCGCAGCCTTATGACATCATACAGCCATTCCAAAATAAAAGTCCCGTTCACACACGCTCGAATCAGAAATGCACATAGAAACACACGTGCGAATGATAAAACACGCACCAGTGGCGCTCAGAGCTGATTTCTTGCACAATATATTTCTTTAAATAAACGGTGGCCAATGTTCAATTCCAGTGAGAGTTTGAACGACATGAGATTCGGAACACTAGTGTTTGTGTGCAGAAACCATTTAAGGAGCCAGGAACTTTTTACTTTTACTTTTTATTTTATTTACTTATTTATTTATTATTTTTGAGAAGAGCTTGGTTATAACAAAGGCCTGTCAGTCTTTTTGTCATACGGTTATTCCATATGCGTAGTAAGGTTTCACAAAATAAAACAGAGCAAATAAAATGTAATGATATTAATTAAAAAAAAAAATTCTTCCCCCAACTAATGTAGTTCCTTAGAATCAATTGTAAAGCTTTGTAGAGTAATTTACAACAGATTAGAACGTGGCTCAACCAATCAGAATCAAGGACCGGAACTCTCCATTTTATAAGATATTAATGTAACAAAATATTCTGGGTGTCATGAAATTTTAGTGAAAATCTGCAAAAACGCTGGCGGGGAAAGAGTTAAGCCAATTAGATTGCATTTAGATTCAAATTAAAATAGATCAAAATTAGAACTGATTTAGATAAGATTTAACGCATTTGCTTAAAGAGGTTTTGTGTTTGATTAGAAATAAAAGTACATTTGCATTAAGCACCCAGTTCGCGTTTGTCTGTCATTTAAATTAATAGCTTACATTTACTAAATTAGCCTTTTTAATAAAAGTAAAGTCCGTGCTTAATACAATTCTCAATGAAATTAAAATGTCAAATTAGAAAAAATAATAAGATTGTTGTTCAATTTAGTTTAATATATTTGTGGCAGAGATGGTGAAGTCAAGAGAGATTACAGAACAAAGAACAGAATAATGTGTAACTATTGATCAGCTACGCCTCCCAGAATCCATCTTGTTTCTTAATCCTCCTTTTACTGACCATTTGTTGAAAACTATCAAATTCATCCTTTCATTTCATAGTTCATAAATTAGCACTTCCATTTTATAAACTTAGTCTTTGCAGATTTTAGCTCTTTCTGATGGGAGGAGCCTCACTGACGCTGAACGTGTGGGAGGGGCCTCACTGATGGTGAATATGTTCAAGGGGCCTCACTGAAGGTAAGCGTGTGGGAGGAGCTTCACTGACGGTGAATGTGTGGGAGGGGCTTCACTGATGGTGAATATGTTCAAGGGGCCTCACTGATGGTGAATGTGTGGGAAGAGCCTCAATGAAGGTGAAAGTGTGGGAGGAGCTTCACTGACAATGAATGTGTGGGAGGGGCCTCACTGATGGTGAATGTGTGGGAGGAGCCTCAATGAAGGTGAATGTGTGGGAGGAGCTTCACTGATGGTGAATGTGTTCAAGGGGCCTCACTGACAGTGATTGTGTGGGAGGGGCCTCACTGATGGTGAATGTGTGGGAGGAGCTTCACTGATGGTGAACGTGTTCAAGGGGCCTCACTGAAGGTGAACGTGTGGGAGGGGCCTCACTGACGGAGAATGTGTTCAAGGGGTCTCACTGATGGTGAATGTGTGGGAGGAGCTTCACTGACGGTGAATATGTGGGAGGAGCCTCACTGACAGTGAATGTGTGGGAGCAGATCTGCCAAAATCAAAATCACTTACTGAATTAGTTTTTATAAGCATTGACGACAGAATATAAATAATGTCATGTAAATTATAAAGTACAAGTATAAATAATGGTAAGGAAAAACACTGGTAAAATGTTCATAATTGTTACCAGTGGTGGCTGGTGGACAATTTTCTAGGTGGGGTGCCACATCCAACAAATTTATGTAAACAAACATCCCAGTTTGATTTATCCCAGTGCAGAATCAAACACACTGAAGATACTGAAGAACTAACAGGTTGGTGTTTATTCTTCATTAATTCATGAATAATGCTGACGGTTATAAAGTTTCAAGTAGTTTTAGAGTGTTTGTGTTGTAATTGAACAATTCTGTAGAGCTCTGCAGTAATATAGCTAAATAATCAAATAACAAGGGACACTTTCTGTAAACTGGGTACTTTTTTCAGCAAAATTATTTATGTTAGATAAATCAAGCGTAGCGTTAGTTCTGGCAGGTCACGTTAGTCAAGCTCGCATCAGCTGACTCTCAGCTGATCCCCATCAACCTATGGGAATACGACACCTATCTAAGCATTCATATACTGTATAAGGTCCCGCAGTAGTATCAGCAGTTTTCGCATTGCTCAATAGCTAATTACCCTCCTCCATCCCCAACTCCTCCTCTGTCAGTCAGGATTCAGCCTTCTGATTCTCCTTTGAATCAGACTAATTCTAAAATGTGTACATAACATTATTGAACTTTAACGATATCTGCATACATTTATGTTGGTTCTGTTTTGTTTACCCTGGGGGGGTTATCGCTGCTCTCCCTGGTCTCATCAATGCTTGGCTGCAT
Organism: Sinocyclocheilus anshuiensis; assembly: GCF_001515605.1. Lineage (NCBI taxonomy): Eukaryota > Metazoa > Chordata > Actinopteri > Cypriniformes > Cyprinidae > Sinocyclocheilus > Sinocyclocheilus anshuiensis. The sequence goes on from NW_015539940.1 coordinate 47,153, forward strand.
GGATGCGCAGGGAGTTCTTGCCCAGAATGGAACCATACCGCCAATCCAATCTGTATGCTAATTGTCAATCATCTTTGACGATAGTGGTCCTGACAGAACTGTGTAGTTGACCAAACATGTTTAATAGTTCTCCCTATAGAAACATGGGATTTGTGCCTATAATCTTTTAAAAATCATAATTTGAAGATCAATGTACCTCATTCATTGATGAATGAAAAAGTTTCAGAGATGTATATATAAAATGTACTAGATGTATTTATAAAACTGCATCAAAATGTATAGCAATTGTCTACTTTCTGCTGTTACATCAGGGTTCACGTTTATGTCTTTTCGCATTTCTTTTTTTTTATGAGTTAATGAAAATAAACAATTTTTACTTTTATTTCAGAGTTGACTGAAGAAAGTGAGGAGAATGAAGAATTGAGTGAAGTTGAGGGAAAACATCTCTTCAGAACTGGAAAAGAACCTTTGAGTTGCTCTCAAACTCAGAAAGATTTCAAGAAAAGAAGATCCAAGAAATCTTTCACCTGCACTCAGTGTGGAAAGAGATGGACATGCAAACGTCATCTTGAGCTTCACATGAGAGTTCATACTGGAGAGAAACCATACGCTTGTGATCAATGCGGGAAGAGTTTCTCACACTCATCAAGCCTTAAGCATCACATGAACATCCACACTGGAGAGAAACCGTTCTCTTGTGATCAGTGCGGGAAGAGTTTCACACAATCAGCACATCTTAAGGATCACATGAACATCCACACTAGAGAGAAGCGGCACACATGTGATCAGTGCGGAAAAACATTTGTGAGAGCTTCAGACTTGAAGCAGCACCTGAGAGTTCATACAAAGGAGAAGCCACATTCATGTCATTTGTGTGGAAAGAGTTTTTCACATCTACACCATTTAAATGAACATCAGAAAACACATACTGGTGTGAGAGACTACATGTGCTTTGAGTGTGAGAAGACGTTTACTTCAGCGAGCCATTTAAAACTGCATGAGATGATTCACACTGGAGAGAAACCTTACAAGTGTTCACACTGTGACAAGAGATTCAGTCAGTCATCAACTCTGAAAACACATCAGAGGATCCACACTGGAGAGAAACCGTATCACTGCACTGCATGTGGGAAGTATTTCAATCAATCTTCTGCTCTACACAGACATACAAAAAAATATCACAGTAAGTAGATCATCTTCAGATCCAGCACTTTCAGATCTGATGCTGCGTCTTCACCAAATGTGACACGATAATGAATCAAGCAATAAAATATCGTCTGGATAAATCTGTCCTAACCAGATATTACAAGTACATGACAAAGAAACATTATCTAAAGTTTTCAGTGAATAAAGTTAATCTTCAAAACCAGCCGATTCAACTGTGAGATTCACATCAACTCAAACGTGGAGTTCCTCCCCAAAGAACAATGTCAAAAAGTTTTATTTTTGTATGCCATTTTGCTTCATGATATAAATGACATTAGTGTGCTTTCTTATGAGTTTCATATTAACTCTTATAATGCATATGTCACTTGTAGTTTGCTTACTCTTTCATGAAGGAAAGCCGAAGTTTTTACAAACTGTTCTTGTTCATGGAGCTGAAGAAGAGACTGTGACACTTTTAAGAGAAACTGAGAACAAGTGACATATGCTTTCTTATGAGTTTCATATTAACTCTTATAATGCATATGTCACTTGTAGTTTGCTTACTCTTTCATGAAGGAAAGCCGAAGTTTTTACAAACTGTTCTTGTTCATGGAGCTGAAGAAGAGACTGTGACACTTTTAAGAGAAACTGAGATTTATTTTTAATTTTGTTCTTCATTGTGTAAGGCCTCTGCGGAACAGACCCACCAAAAAGCTGCAGAATAAACACATTCCCAAAACAGGATCTAAAGACTCCCCCACACAGCCATCACGAGATCGTAAAACTGACAACACCCTCATTGTCTGGATTAGTTTCCTCTCAACATGATAAGAGCTAATCCAATCAAGGGAAAAGAGAACTCCTTTGTCTCGATGAACTGAAGAGTCATTTAAGCAACATACGGTTAAGTGCTACCTCGTGGACACTGCATAAATCCATAGAAGAAGCCCGAAAACAGGAAAAGGCAAATTTACGTGACACTCTCCAGGCCTGCAAACACCGAAGATCCATACAGCGTGACTCTTCGTGACCCCCGAGGGCAGGGGTCTGCAACCTTCAACAACAAAAGAGCCATTTCAGACCCTTTCCCACCGGATAAAACTCTTGCACTTTAGGGTTGTGCGATTAATTTTATTTTCGATATTTAGTTTGTCTAAAATGGCCAGGCTCCTTGGGGTTTGCAATTTTTGGAACTGGAACAACACCGGAAGTCTTCCACAGGACCGGAACTCTTTTAGGGCTGTGCGATTAATTTTATTTTCGATATTTAGTTTGTCTAAAGTGGCCAGGCTCCTTGGGGTTTGCAGTTTTTGGAACTGGAACAACACCGGAAGTCTTCCACAGGACCGGAACTCTTTCCAGACGAAGCCTCAAGTTAACAACATGCAGAACTACCTCACTGAGCTGATCTGCACAGTCTTTAAGCAATCTCCAGGTGATACCATCCGGACCTGTGGCTTTCCTTGCCTTGATCTTCCTTAACTCCTTCCTCACTTGATCTACTGTAAAAAACATATTAGCGGAAGTTGAAGTAATTGGTGATCCTCGCTGAGGATGACGGAAGGACGGGTATGAATACTGTGTACGTATGTTATGAGTAGCAGTGGGGCAATGAGAGCAAGATGATGTGTGTGTTCAATAGTCACTGCTGTGTGTTAAGCAGATCCTTTGCCAAAAAGGGAAAGAAAGAAAGAAAGACAGACATTTTTAAACTTCGCCATACAATTGTTGAAAGTAATTTACTGAAACTCTGGAATTTTCCATAATAAAAGCCAAAAAAAAAAAGAGCTACCATGTTAATCTTACTGCATGCACCCAAGTGTGAAAAGTGGCAAATTTTCTTCTTTTTCTTTTTTAAATTTTTGAGTAGACATTCAAAAACAGGAGCAATTCAATAGATTGAAAGTGATCATGTCTGTCAATTTTACTGGAATCCATCTTTCTGTTGTCTTCCTCGGGAGAAGAAAAATGACAATTATAATCATGACAACACTGGGCGAAACTGTTGAAGTGTCTCGCGTCAGATATGATTGTGTAATTCTTACCTGTAAGAAGGCGTGATCGTGTTAAAACTAAAATGCTCCTGCAGTAATCTGAAAGTGAGAATCACAGTAAAGCACATGTTGATGCAGTACTTCAGCAATCATCATTTTACTTGAACCCAAGTCTACAGTTGACCACAAACGGGCAAAAGTTTTACACCTCACCGGAAGTGGTGTTTCGTTCTTCCTGTATCTTACTTCAGTGTATTGTGCTCTCCAGATTCTGAGAAATCCAGAGCATTTTGCTTCATTATTATCATTCTCGTGTTGTCACCATGTCATGGAATATTGTTTGAGATTTCAAAAATGTATGCTGTGCTACAAACACGCAGTTTATATTTAATACTTTTTGTAGGGGTGAGAACCAGAAGGGCGTAAGTGACATTTCACCAACTTTACAGGAGGGCCAAAACAAAAGTCTACCATAGTTTGATCTGATTTTGTGTACTGACTTTAATCATTTATAATAAAAATGTGTACACACATGGATGACAGTATACTTATTGAACACTATTTTAAAATATAATCAGAATATATATATATTTTTATTATTATTTTAAAAAGCCGTATTTGCCTTTTTGGCATCAATGTTTTATTAAATTTCGTGTATAAAAACATGGGCACATCTGCTGACAATATGAACAAAACATTGCATTAATGAGTTTAAAAGAAATAACAATCCATTGTGATAAAATAAAATATCACATAAAAAGCCCTTACATCAACTTAGTTAACTGAATGTGATTAATTTGACTGAAATAGTCATCTCAGCCACTTAGCAATTTGGCTGAATGGGCGATTGAAAAGTCTTTACAGATGCCTTCCCTAGTGAAAAATAAATATACAAAAATGTATTTTAAATACATTTATTTCATGCTATGCTAAAAATACATTTACAGTATCTCACAGAAGTGAGTACACCCCTCACATTTTTGTAAATATTTTATTATATCTTTTCATGTGACAAGACTGAAGAAATGACACTTTGCTACAATGTAAAGTAGTGAGTGTACAGCTTGTATAACAGTGTAAATTTGCTGTCCCCTCAAAATAACTCGACACACAGCCATTAATGTCTAAACCGCTGGCCACAAAGGTGAGTACACCCCATGGAGTTCACCAGAGCTTCACAGGTTGCCACTGGAGTCCTCTTCCACTCCTCCATGACGGCATCATCTTTAGTAGACGCTTCCTTCTGGGACGACAGCCATGCAGACCAATTTGATGCAGTGTGCGGCGTATGGTCTGAGCACTGACAGGCTGACCCCCC
>NW_015539940.1:51873-59640 GCF_001515605.1 Sinocyclocheilus anshuiensis
TCACACCTGAGACCTTGTAACACTAATGAGTCACATGACACCGGGGAGAGAAAATGGCTAATTGGGCCCAATTTGGACATTTTCACTTAGGGGTGTACTCACTTTTGTGGCCAGCGGTTTAGACATTAATGGCTGTGTGCTGAGTTATTTTGAGGGGACAGCACATTTACACTGTTATACAAGCTGTACACTCACTACTTTACAGTGTAGCAAAGTGTCATTTCTTCAGTGTTGTCACATGAAAAGATATAATACAATATTTACAAAAATGTGAGGGGTGTACTCACTTCTGTGAGATACTGTACATATTGTTTACATATCACTAAACTGGTATACTTAAAGTCTGCTAAAGTGGAACAACTAATTTAGTACTTAATGCACTTTAATTATAAGAAAGTAGTGCTGAAATCCAACTGAAGATGAACTGTATGGAATGCCAAGACTGCCGAAATTAGAAATAAAGAAATAAATGTACAAAGAAATGTAAAAAAGCAAATATAAATAAATGAATATATAAATAAATATTCAAAGAAAAGTAAAACAAATAAATAAATAATAATTAATTAATTATTTATAATTGTATTTCCTTATGTATTTATTTCCACATGTATTTATTTTTTCTCTTATTTATACATTTATTTATTTACACTTTTATTTATTTTCACATGTATGTATTTATTTATGTATTTATTTATTTATTTATTTATTTACACATATATTTATTTTCACATTTATTTATTTCTACGTTTCTTTGTCCATAGGGTACATAGCAATGGAGTCAGAGTAGGCGAGGGTAAGCTTTGAGGCCACAGTGACACCTTGTGGTGCCCAAAGAAAATACAAGAAGTGTAGCCTACATGACAAGCCTGTTGATAGTATGTGATGAACAGAGCCGATCCTCCCTATGCGCAAATTACGCAAGCTGCGTAGGGCCCCCGAAACACCAGGGGGTCCCCTTGCTATCAAAGATGATTTAATTTTAGTTTTGTTTTTGAATTTGGCCAGCGGTTATGAAAACATGAATGCTCATTTCTTTTAATGAGGTGCGCTGTTGCATTTTCTATGTAAAAATCAGTCAAATCATGTAACGTGAATGTCATACAGTCTCTTGCTCGAGACTGAGAGCATACCGAGCCGCGGAAGAGACACTGTTTCTCAAGAGCTTTCCGTGAGCGCGATTTGAGATGGAGTGAACACGGAAAAAAGCGTTTCATTCATTCATAACTCGTAGGCCCAGACAACTGCTTAAAATACACCGCATATTTCAAAGATTCGGGATAGAACGAGGCATCAGAAGATGTGTTGCATCGCGCCACTTCCCGTGTGGACAGTCACAGCCCAGACAACTGCTTAAAATACAATGCATATTTCAAAGATTCGGGATAGAACGAGGCATCAGAAAATTTGTTGCATCGCGCCACTTCCCGTGTGGACAGTCACAGCATCAACTGATTATAATGGGTTCTCTTGGTGTAGACACGGCTTTAGATATGGATTAATCACATGTCTTAGGCTGAGTCATCAACTGTAAATATCCAGAATTAGATCAAACAAAAGCTGTCCATGGGAACGGAGCTAGTGAAACACACACGCCATGCTTTGAACACACAGAAGCATCATGCTCATTCAAACAGCACCTGTCGTGTGCCCTCAGATTTTTGAGCTACCTTGCTAAATGTATGTATCATGAATGCCACGTTCTTAATTCCAATCGATAATTATTCGACAAAGTATTTTGTATTGTCAACAAAATGTTTCAATTTTGTTGCCAAATATTTTGAAAATCAGAGTAAGCGCTGTACGATTCAAAAATGAATGTCTCGTTTGAGTCGGTTCTGTTCAATGCATCGGTCAAAGTTTTAACTGGAATCAATTCCCCACTGGAGAGTCCGAGAATGCATCTGTTTTCCACGTCCAAGACAACCAGCATGAATCTGAATGAATCAGCCGTTTGAGCGAATCGACTGAATGAATGACTGAATCGCTGCGTTCGAAACCGCATACGTCCCTACTATATAGTAGGCAAAAAGCAGTAGGCGAGCAAATAAGTATGTTCGAGTTGCACATACAATTGTCGATTTATATATTTTTATTCCTTATTTACTTGTTCTATTTATTTATTTATTTATTTATTTTTGTGTTTTTTTTGTATTTTTAATTTTTTTTTATTATCTGTGTTTTCTGTTCTGTCACTGTCATTCTGTTACACTGTGGAAGCTTCTGTTTCTGATTCTGAGAAATCCCCGGATGTCCTACTGCTTCAGCCCAGATACTGAAGTGTTCAACGATGGACAATTTTCTATCAGGAGAAGAACAGACAAGGGTGTTTACAAACGTATTACAAACCAAAACACGGTTCCTTGTGTTAAAATCACATTTGTTGAGCTACTGAAGAGTAAACTGTTGAATTGCTTAAGGTGTAAAGACACTAGACAGTAACGTTATAGTATATATGTGATTTTGCTGTAAAAACACGTTTTATTATGTAAATATAGCTAACGGGGGAGCTCCAGTAAGCACACGTACGTCTCCAATGTATATTTACATAAACCATATACATCTTAAAGACGATTACTAAATGTCTATTTAACATGTTGTAACGGCCACTAGGGCATTTATGGTAGTTTTGTGGCCGACTGACAACTGCGCATGTGCACAGCGTGTGTCTGTACGAGATGAAGAAGTGAAGAGATAACTCGCTCTACCGACATCTTTATTTTCTGTCTATCTTTATTTTATTTAATTCCTTTCTGTTTGTGACCTGAGTTGGATGCTTATGTACATTTGTCCTCACTCGTTCCTCACGTATGTGGACGAGTGTGTCGGCGCATGAGGTGTTTTATTAAACTCGGGGAAAGTACGCCATCTTCTCGTCTCCCGTGCATTATTAGCACCACACAGTTTTCATCTGGGCTGATGAACATTTCAACTCGGTGTTACAATGTGACCGGAAAATGTTCTAAAATAATTGTAGATGGGCACATCTAATAGACATGAAACAGACATCGGAGTGATGCAGTAGAATTCACTGTCGTCAACACTGCTTACATTAGTTGAATGTATTGTAAATTAAAAAACATCTACATAGAGCAACTAAACATGAGTTAACTATTTCATTTGTCAATTAGTACTGTTGATAAATTGAGGAACATTTGTGTAGGATAAAAAGCGAGTTACATCAGCAACTGCCTCAACATGTAAATGTAGTATTCTATTGAGCACATAAATCAGAGAGGTAACTTGAATCTTGTCTGGATGTTACAGGGACAGATGAGGCACACATGTGTTTATCCAGTGCAGAGTGACTGATGAAGGAATGCTGCCATCAAAGGCTTTGAGTGAGTATACTACAGACATCAATAAAACATCTTTTAAATCTAAAGTTGTAGTTTATTTGAATTATTGTAATTTCAAACAGAGTTATCACAGCACTTTTCTGATTCTTGATTCCTGTGCATTTGCTGGTGTTTATCCGCTGCAGAGTGACTGATGAAGCAATGCTGAATGCTTTGAGTGAGTACACCTACAGACATCAATAACACATCTTTTAAATCTTAAGTTGTAGTTTATTTTAGTTATTGTCAACAGAGCTAGTACAGCGCTTTTCTGATTCTTGATTTCTGTGCCTTTGCTGCAGAGCTTTTGTGGTGGAGCAGGACCTGCAAGGAAAGGTGATGGCGGTGATTTGTGAAAAAAAGGGAAAACCTGAAACAAAAATATAAAGTAAGATCATTCTGTTACTTCTGATACAGAAATCAAATGACATTGTGCTGTTAAAATGACTGCTTTTGTATTGTGTTTGTGCATCTTTGCAGGATCTGAAATGTCTGCAGACTGGTGTGAGTAGTGAGGATGGAGAAGTCCACAGCAGCATCCTGGAAATGGTCCAGTGCCGCGGATGAGACGCTCCATCACTCCACCTCTTACTGTCTCATCAGAACCAGATGCTGCTGTGGTCTCTTTATCCTCCGTGACCCCAGAGCCAGCGAGAACATCTAGAGAAAGACCAAAAAAACACGTGAGTTTGTTCAAGTTTGTCCTGCTGGCTTGTTCATACAACATCAGGCAATGAAACCTGAGTTTCAGAAGCTTTACAAGCATCATCAAATAATGTCATGAAGCTTCTGAAAGTCAGGCTCCATCGACTGATATTGTATGAACAGAAACCAGCAGGACAAACTTGACCAAAATCACCTTTTGTGTTCAGAAAAACAAAACAAAAAAAAAACACAAGGATTGAACAGCGTGGAGGCGAGTAAATTATAACTGAATGTATATGTTTGGGTGACCTAACCCTTTAAATCCCCTAAACAGAAATTGTATGAAATATATGTAAGCATTTATATTATAGTAGTAGGAAATAAACTTTAAGAAATAAGCAGCTTTATTGAGCATTTGTGCCTAAGACACAAAAAGGATTAACAAAAATCACATTTACATTTCTGCATTTGGCGGACACTTTTATATGAAGTGAAGCGATTGTTTTAGCTGTATGTCGCTAGACTCTGTACTGTGAAGATGCTTGTGGGCATTCCTACTGCTGTCACTCTAATGTTATTGGTAGACTGTACGTCTGGACATATCTTTAGAAAATGCAATCACAGACAATTTTTAATATAACTCCGATTGGATTCGTCTGAAAGAAGAAAGTCATATACACCTAGGATGATTTGAGGGTGAGTAGCTCATGGGATAATTTTCATTTTTGGGTGAACTAACCCTTTAAGATTATCTCATCTTAACTGCTTTACTGATGATGTGTTTGCAGTGGGAGGAGCTTCACTGATGATGATGTGATTGCAGTGGGAGGAGCTTAACTGATTATGATGTGATTGCAGTGGGAGGACCTTCACTGATGATAGTAGGTGCGTTCGACTTCATGCGGCGCCGCGCAAACCGATCGGCGGCTGACTTGAAGCAGTGCATGCCGGTTAGAAATTTAGTCCGACTTGAACCGGCGCCGACGCTACGTCACGGTCACGTGTGGCATCAAAGTACCGCGATAGCATTTCGAGAGCAGCGGCTGACTCAGCTGGCGCAGCTTTTTCAGAGGGACTGCAGGAGCGCTGATGACGACACAGCTGTTTCACGATTGCCCAAATTCACCACATGACAACAATGACGTGTGTTTCTAACATCTTCAAATACAATACTGCTCATAAATCGGTGTTTTTAGAACATTAAACGCTTTTTTACTGTAGTCCCAATGTTATATTGAGTCACATTTATCATGAAAGCATATATACCCCCACTTTATTAGTATTTAAATAGTATATATTTACGTTGAACTTTATTCTTGAACAGATGGCGCTGCAGTGGAAGGAGCTTCACTGATGATGATGTGATTGCAGTGGGAGGAGTTTCACTGATGATGATGTGATTGCAGTGGGAGGAGTTTTCACTGATGATGATGTGATTGCAGTGGGAGGAGTTTCACTGATGATGATGTGATTGCAGTGGGAGGAGCTGATCTGCCAAAATGGATCCAGATGTCACATTGTAGCGTCTGCTTCAAATTAAATTTACAAAAGTGATTTTACACAGAAAATCAATTAAATGCAAGTGTCTATGTTTCAAGTAACTTTTGTGCAAACAAAATGTCAAAATACAGGTGTCACAGTTATGGGCGTTTTGTTGTGTTTTTTCATATAACAGATATATTTTTATATAAAACAACATAGTTATTCTGACCGGTACTTATTAAAACATGTAAAAGAAAAAGTGATCATACTATATTTTATTATATTTTAAATGATTAAAAAGTTCTTGCTAACAGTTGGGTAAAACCTAGTGGTGTGAAGGATAGTGGCAAATATAAAGATTTAAAATGTTAATTAATTAATATTTTGGAGCTACACTATATATGATCCTTAAATATAGTATTTGAATATGTCCTCAAATTATTTTTGTTCTAAATATGCCTGATTTGTATTTATTTATTGCTATAAAAACCCCTTTTTGTCTTTGACTCATATACTAATCGACACATTTAAGCATCTACATCTGTCTATCATAAAAAAACTTATGCTAATTACCAAATCTGTATTTCTATTCTAACATTATTCTGTTTCTTTATTAAAATAACAGCAGATATCTAGAAAGAAAAACACTTGAAAGTATAAAGTCACATGTTTGTAACAAACAAGCCTCAGTCTGTTGACACCAATGAGATGAGCTTTAAATGACAATTTACAGGAGATCTGAAGACATCAGCATAATAAATGAGGTGAAAACAGGGACTATTGACATGAATGTAGGCCTACTTTTTAAACACGCTGGGTTATTGTTTCGATCCAAACGCCCGGTTGAGACTGTTGGTTAGGAAGCTGACTTGATTCGACCCAATTTGGGTTGATATCAGTAATAAGTAACCCAACGGTCCTGTGTTAGGAACCGGGGTTTTCCCGGGGAATTTTTACAGAGGAACCTCCCTCGAAACGCGATTGGGCTAGTTTTGAGTAGCAATTGGGTGTTTTTTTTTTTTGTGAAAACCTGGCAACCCTGGTTAGGAATGTGGAGGTTCAAATGCAAACAGTTCTGTGTGCGACGAAATCCATGTCTGCGGTGCTTAAGATAGACACCTGGGAAAATAGGAAAAAAATAATTGAAGCGCAGACGAGGGACAACTTTGAAACTGTCTGGAGTGTGTTCGTTTAAAACTGGACCAGTGAATGTGGTGATCGGGAACTGGAAACAGCTGGAATGGCGCTTGAAACGAGTCTATCCGTGTTTGCGGCGCTCATGACAGGAATATGTATCGAAAATACAAGAAAACTAATCAAAGCGAAGAGGAGAGAGATTTTTGAAACTGACTGGAATGTGTTCCTTTAAAACTGGAGGGTTTTGTCCGAGTATGTTCTTACAACATTGAGTGGTGATTGAAACCGGGAACTGTGAACTAACATTAGTCAAAATGGTGCTTGAGGACGTGGATTAAAATAGTAAAATCCTGTCAGTTCGCTATAGTTCTTGACTTTCAGTGTTTATTACTGTGTGTTTATTGACGTGATGGTTTGGCCATAATAGTTTAACTTCATCAGTGGGTGAAAAACATGAACAAATTTAACAAAATCTTAAATTTGTTCTTAAACAAGCTTTTCAAAAGAATTTGGTTGAACTGTATAAGCTGTATAAGTATGGAGTTGCTTTGCTTTTTTCTGAACTGGTGTAATAAATTTTTATATGTTATTATCTGAGCGGCGATTGAAACCAGGAACTGTGAACTAACATTAGTCAAAATGGTGCTTGAGGACGTGGATTAAAATAGTAAAATCCTGTCAGTTCGCTATAGTTCTTGACTTTCAGTGTTTATTACTGTGTGTTTATTGACGTGATGGTTTGGCCATAATAGTTTAACTTCATCAGTGGGTGAAAAACATGAACAAATTGAACAAAATCTTAAACTGTATAAGCTGTATAAGTATGGAGTTGCTTTGCTTTTTTCTGAACTGGTGTAATACATTTTTATATTTTATTATCTGTTGCCTGTGTTGTTACTGTTGTCATATTGTTTGATTTTAATAAAAAAACCCAAATTTCAAATAATATTTGAATTAAATAAAACATAAAACAGTCTTATTGATATATTACCTGATATATAATGTATGTATGTACTGTATATAAACAATCGTTTCACGTTTCAGTGTTCTAGCCACTTACGCTGTACATAGAATAAGGGGGGAACAAATGCCACTTTAATTTACAGCCCACAACTGTTGTATTTACCCTGTAACTAGATGGAATAAGGGGGGAACAAGCACCACTTTA
>NW_015539940.1:61553-71171 GCF_001515605.1 Sinocyclocheilus anshuiensis
CTTGTTTTAAGCTGCATTGAACCTTGATGGTATATCATGCAACGTTATTTGGTGATAGTGGTGTTGGGAAGTTGCTGAGATCGACGAATAAGCTTTTCATAAGGTAAGTTGATTTGTGAATTATAAATCATAGCTGAAAATCATTAACTAATTTCACTAGATGTCCAGTTTTGTTGTTCAGTAATCTTCATAATTTTTCCTTTAATAAGAGAATGGTTAAAATACCTAGGCCTATAATAAAATACCAGTATACAATTATAAAAAGTATATCTGTCACGAATCTGGTCCGTGACCTTCCGGACGATTGACACCAGAGGTCGCTCTCCCATTACATTGACTCTCACACCACACAGACTGTTACACATCACCCTGGACTGCATTTCCCATCATCCATTGCACTTATCACACACACACAGTTGCATCCAATGAGACACGCTTTATAAGCCATGGACTTCCTCTCTTTCACTGCCGAGTATTGTTTAGCATTTATCGCTCACCTAGGGAAAGCTACTTTACGGAGCCTGCTCTATCTTTCCCAGTTTATTCTTAGTCTTGCCTTGCCTGTTTTTCCCATGTTTTGATTCTCGCCTGTGTATTTCGGATTACCCCCTTCGTCTTGCCGTTTGGACTCTGTTTGCCCCTGACTGGATTATTGCTGTGTACCTGGATTATCTCTCTTTGCCTTGCCCTGTTGGATATTGTTCACCGTCGATCGACCCACGCCTGTTTACTGGACTGCTCTTATGTTTTGCCCGTACCATACCTGTTCGCTGGTGTTTCGACCCTGCCTGTGTTTGTGACCACGTCTTTTAAATAAAAGCTTGCATATGGATCCGCATGTGTCTCATCTCATCGGCATTATTGCTGTGCACCTGGATAATCTCTCTTTGCCTTGCCCTGTTGGATATTGTTCACCGTCAATCGACCCACGCCCGTTTACTGGACTGCTCTTATGTTTTGCCCGTACCATACCTGTTCGCTGGTGTTTCGACCCTGCCTGTGTTTGTGACCACGCCTTTTAAATAAAAGCTTGCATATGGATCCGCATGCCTCTCGTCTCATCGGCTCCATTACAATATGTCTCCATTGACTTCCATTCATTTTTAATTGCAGAGCTCTACAACTGAATTTTTACTTGTAAGTATTACAATTAGAGAGCTCTACAATTGAATTCTTACTAGTAACAATTCCAATTAGAGAGCTCTCTAATTTCAGCTTTTCTGAGGAACACTGGCCAGGTATGGACACGGCAAGAATTTTGTTAGCCCTTAGACAAGGCCCGCGATCGCTGGAGAACTATGTTCGCGAATTTTTAGCCATAGCACACTATTCTGATCTACCGGACTGTCTTTTGATAGAGTTTTTTTGTGATGGTCTTAATCAACCTCTACGATCTTAGCTTAGACGCGAGGGTCCACGTTCGTCACTGAGTTAATTTTTGGACTTTGCTTTGTTGACTGTTGGCTCTCTATTCACTGTGGGTGTTGTGGAGAAGGAACGTGATATCGCGATCCGGCCGGTAATCGCGGCCACAAGATCTAGGCCTCGTCATGTCACAGCTGATCTCCCAGAGCCTCGTCACGTCACAACTGATCATCCAGTGTCTTGCCACATCACAGCTGTTCATCCAGAGTCATGTTACATCACAGCTGTTCATCCAGAGTCACGTCACATCACAGCTGTTCGTCCAGAGTCACGGCACATTACAGCTGTTCGTCCAGAGTCACGTCACATCACAGCTGTTCGTCCAGAGTCACGGCACATCACAGCTGTTCGTCCAGAGTCACGTCACATCACAGCTGTTCGTCCAGCGTCTCGTCACATTACAGCTGATCGTCCAGAGTCACGTCACGTCACAGCTGTTCGTCCAGAGTCACGTCACATCACAGCTGTTCGTCCAGAGTCACGTCACATCGCAGCTGATCATCCAGAGTAATGTCACATCACGTCTGTTCGCTCAGAGTCCTGTCACTTCTTGTCTGTTGCACCCAGATCCTCAAGGGCTGTTGTTCAGTATCCCAGACTGGTATCCAGCGTGGAGAACCCACCGCTGGTGTCGGCACGTGCATCTGGTATCCCTAAGCCAGCGCTCTCAAGCCCTTCAGTTCCTGAACTAATTCCTTTCTGTATCGCTTCCCACTATGGGGATCGCTTTATGGTGTATTTGGGCTGCATACACCACCACTAAAACTTTAGAAACGGCGGCAGCCACTGTGATTTCTCCCGAGGTAGCGGCTGATGCTGCAGATCCTCCCAAGGTAGTGGCGCACGCTGCCGTGTTCCCCGAGGTGATGGCGCCCGCTGCAACTTCTCTGTTTTAAAATACATTAAAAATAGTGATCTTAAGAACAGAATATAGATTTTAAAATGCACAGCTAGACTGAAATCCCTTCACACTCCAGCACAGGAGGTGGCGATATGCAGCTAGAAGCTGGTCTGCAACTCGCCACTAAACCCACAGAAGAAGAAGAAGAAGCAGCAGCTTTCGCAGCTGTAGAGTTGAGTCGAGTCTTCTGAGGAGAGGTGAGCAATTCTCAGTTTCTCGCTGTTTAGACTATTGTAATGGATGCAGAACAATATCAATATTGCTGCTGCGGTTTTATTGGTTATCTCTCTCTTGATATTTATCTTGGGCAGATCACATTTGTTACAGTAGTTTGAGAGCGCAGTAAAGTTTTGGTCACTGTTTGTTTTTAATCTGTATTCACATGAGATTTGTCGTATTAGAGTATTGCACTACATATGAAGGGATGTATTGCCAAATAATCCCAATTTTTGGACCGGATTCATGACAGAGACCCCCCCCAAGGAGCGGCTTCCAGACATTCCCCACTTAATACAATGCAGGAGGGCGGTGGAGCGGAGGCGGAACAGGGGGAGGGACGGAGGGGAGGTGGAGAGAAAGGCGACTGAGGCAGGGCCGGTAGAGCAGAGCACCAAGGTGGAGCAGGGAATCAGGGTGGAACAGACGGAGCAGAAGACCTCCATGGTGGAGCAGACGGAGCAGAAGCCCACCAGGGCGGAGCAGATGGAGCAGAAGCCCACCAGGGCGGAGCAGACGGAGCAGGAGCCCACCAGGGCGAAGCAGACGGAGCAGAAGCCCACCAGGGCGGAGCAGACAGAGCAGGAGCCCACCAGAGCTGAGAGGACGGAGCAGAAACTCCTGGTAGAGATTGTGACCTAGCGAAAACTGAGACACAAAAGACAGATAGAGCATATACGGTCTCAAGGACCGAGGCAGGGGACACAAAAATCTCATCAATGTTTTCTCTGGTAGTGAACGAGCAGAAAGTTCATCATTGGCAACGACTGGTTGAGTTAACAGTTTAGAACTAGATTCTGGACAGACAGACAGTTCATAAACGGGCTCACAGACTGAAACTGGACAAGCAGACACTTCAAAATCAGACTCTTTGATCGAAACGGAACATACAGTACATATGGTTCAAAATTAGACTTATTGACTGAGACATGATAGATAGACAGTTCATTAGTGGTTTCTTTGATACTGATAGGGGTAATGGGACAGACATATAGTGCATTTGTAGTTTCTGAGCTCATGACAGGCTATCCTGCCTGGCTCAAACTCAGATATATTCAGGGAAACAGAACGGGCAGATAGTTCATAGTTTGGCTCCCTGACTGAAACTGACAATACAGATGGGTCATAATCAGGCACACTGGGACCAGATGAGTCCTCTGCACAATGTGACTTTGCTGCAGCCTGAAATTGAACTGCTGGTTTTGTCTGGCCAGAGGAGAACTGGCCCCGTGACAGGGTTAACAAAGCATATAGGGAGTTCATTAAAGGTTTTAATGGCCGTGACAGACAGAGATGAGAGTTCCTGAACGGCCCTTGTAGCTGCAGCAGAACAGTCAGGAAGTTCACAGACAGCATCTTCAGGTGTGACAGACAAGGCAGAGAGTTCAGAAACAGCTTCTTCGGCTGGGTTGAGACAGGGCAATAGTTCGCAAAACGGTCTCCTTGACCAGTTCAGGACGAGATAATAGTTCATAAACAGACTCCATAGCCGTGAGAGGACGGACAGAGAGTTCACAGACGGCCTTCGCAACCGTGATGAGACAGGCTGAGAGTTCGCAGTCTGCCTCCACAGCCGTGACAGGACAGGATGAGGATTCTCAGACGGCCTCCATAGCCGTGACAGAACAGGCAGAGAGTTCACAGGTGGATACCACTGACACCTCTGGAGGTTCTGCAGCAGATGCCACCACCTCTGGAGGTTCTACAGCAGTACCATCAGGAAACAGGGAGAGTTCATTAACATTAACAACAACTGGACAGGTACAGCGTTCATCAATGGTTTCTCTGACCGCGCGACATGACAGGCTGAAAGCGCATTGCTGGGCGCCACCACCGCGCAAGGAGCTGAAGCGAGCACTGCCACCTTGGGAGGTTCTGCCGCCTGGAGGTTCTACAGCAGTACCATCAGGAAACAGGGAGAGTTCATTAACATTTTCTTTAGCTGGACAGGTACAGCGTTAGTACTGATACCTGCCAGCAAATGTCAACTTGATTGATGGCTTTGACCTTTGTGACCTTTCCCCTGCCCCACGCAGCCCACCCCATGGTGACCACCCACTTTGTGTTGACCCCGGTGACCTATCCAGATGTGAAAACCGGCATATGTGAAATTCCGACGTCAACCTTTGAACCGGACAGGAAGACAGTTCAAAATCTGGCTCATTGACTGAAACTGGACAGACAGACAGTTCATAAACGGGCTCACAGACTGAAACTGGACAAGCAGACACTTCAAAATCAGACTCTTTGATCGAAACGGAACATACATATGGTTCAAAATTAGACTCATTGACTGAGACATGATAGATAGACAGTTCATTAGTGGTTTCTTTGATACTGATAGGGGTAATGGGACAGACATAGAGTGCATTTGTAGTTTCTGAGCTCATGACAGGCTGTCCTGCCTGGCTCAAACTCAGATATATTCAGGGAAACAGAACGGGCAGATAGTTCATAGTTCGGCTCCCTGACTAAAACTGACAATACAGATGGGTCATAATCAGGCACACTGGGAGATACTAGAAAAGCAGACAGTTCCGTTGTGAAGTCATTAATTGAAACTGGTAAGATTGGCAGCTCTAACTCAACATTATTGACTGGTTCTTGACAGACAGGGAAATCAAACACGCTGGAACACTGAACAAGTTGACAGTTCACAGTTAGCCTCATGGATAGGACAGATAGATTGTTCACAAGAGGTTTCTGGACCTGTGACAGGGTTAACAAAGCATATAGGGAGTTCATTAAAGGTTTTAATGGCCGTGACAGACAGAGATGAGAGTTCCTGAATGGCCCTTGTAGCTGCAGCAGAACAGTCAGGAAGTTCACAGACAGCATCTTCAGGTGTGACAGACAAGGCAGAGAGTTCAGAAACAGCTTCTTCGGCTGGGTTGAGACAGGGCAATAGTTCGCAAAACGGTCTCCTTGACCAGTTCAGGACGAGATAATAGTTCATAAACAGACTCCATAGCCGTGAGAGGACGGACAGAGAGTTCACAGACGGCCTTCGCAACCGTGATGAGACAGGCTGAGAGTTCGCAGTCTGCCTCCACAGCCGTGACAGGACAGGATGAGGATTCTCAGACGGCCTCCATAGCCGTGACAGAACAGGCAGAGAGTTCACAGGTGGATACCACTGACACCTCTGGAGGTTCTGCAGCAGATGCCACCACCTCTGGAGGTTCTACAGCAGTACCATCAGGAAACAGGGAGAGTTCATTAACATTTTCTTTAGCTGGACAGGTACAGCGTTAGTACTGATACCTGCCAGCAAATGTCAACTTGATTGATGGCTTTGACCTTTGTGACCTTTCCCCTGCCCCACGCAGCCCACCCCATGGTGACCACCCACTTTGTGTTGACCCCGGTGACCTATCCAGATGTGAAAACCGGCATATGTGAAATTCCGACGTCAACCTTTGACCTCCGGGGATGAAAAATGATGTTTGTTCAGCTGTATGTCCGTTTCAGAGGATGGCAGGCTATAAATGAAGACCTGAAGAATGTTTTTGAAGATTTTAATGGTCCGTTCCCTCATCCGGGAGGTTTGCCTCATCTGGGGTCCGAGTGTCCGGTTGCATTCCGAGGCATGCTTAGATAAATAGACCCTGGCACTTCTGTGGAAAATCAGAAAAGAGCTGTAAAACACATAGACATGGACAGTTTATACTCGACTAAAACTCCCGAGAAGGAATGGGATGAAGAGATGATGGAAAATCTGACTTTGGCGCCGAGAAAGCCGTGCAACGCAAATTTGTATTTGACAAAGTTTCTCCACGAAAATATGGAATGTGTGAAAGACGAATTCTTTCTGATCAGCGGTTGCATATTTGGTTATATATTTCACAAGCCGTCTCGAACGGTTACGCTCTACATGTCTGACGAGACCAACGAATTTGTACATGGTCAAGATCCCTGCCTGGTATTTCCTGATAAAGACTGGCAATTATTTTTCAATCGTATCTGGAAAGATCTGAACGATTGTGGAGAAGAGCCTTTGTACGTGGGGGAATGGGATGGGGTTGCTCCGAATATCCGGTACAGAGTGGTCGGTGATCACTCCCAAAAGAACCCCGACGACTGCGTGTACATATTCGCCTGCGAAGACAAGACAAAGCTTAGCGGTCGTTCGGGGGGTGACCAACATAAGGAATATCACGAAATGTTCGACCTGAAATTTTTGTTCAAGTGGTGCGATCTGCATCTGCTGAGTGCTCTTTTTTCGATCGTAAACAAAATGTTCAAGTGGTGTGACATGCACGACGGATATAACAAAATTAAAACGAGGCTGTTTCACCCCTAGAGTTACCCCGGCAAAAGTTCAGGGGTGTTGCCGTCCCCGCCCATTTACTATAGCCGTTATAAAGAACAGTAAGTACACCCCCACACCACATTTCCAACATGTCTCAAGAAGACTCTTTACAAAATGATTACGCTCCTTTCAACCTCGATGCTTCTGATGATAATGCTACCGATTATATTCCGACAGACGAACGCCACTCACCCGACCTGCACAAAGATTGCTTGGATAAATTCTGCACGGAGCTCGGGTATCGCAACCTGAGCTACCTAAAGGACCTGTGCACTGCATCATCCCACACAGGGTTCGACACCACAGACGGTTGTTTCAGCGGTATCGGGTTCAAAATCATAAAAGCCACGATCGTACTGCTGCTGCAGCACATCATAGACAACAAACTGAGGGAGGAGTGCAATGGTTGTGTGACCGATCACCCAAGTCAGCTGCAACATTCCTGTCTGTTTGAGCCTGACGCATACTATTTCAACTCGCGCTTCGATGAGTTGACCCGCAAGCTGTTCAAACCCGATCTTCAGACCATTATCGACTTCACTCTACGACGCTGTGGTTTAATGACCAACAACAACCTGAGGATTCAAGGAACTACCGGCGCTATCCTGCATGAATTAAGAGATGAACCATTCATCGTCGCAAAACTGCAAGAGATCAGGGAAAAGCTGCTGGAAGAATCCTACAAGAAAGTCGCTTACGACGCCGTGGATCTCTGGCAAAGCAGCGTGTCTACCCCTGGACCGTGAGCGCTACAACATGGGGTCCGTGTGTAGTGTGAAGAATTTTTTCAGAGACCGTGTGTTTACCCCCCGTTATAAAGAGCAGATAATCGAAATGATACTCACGGCTATCGATCACGGGTGTGAACCTGAGAAAGATTACGAGGGACAGACGAGACGTATAAAAAACCTCAAGAAACAAATGGACGTTATGAGAAGAACTACGGATACATGGGGTGTATTGATCGACATGTGTATTAACAGATCTGTTCCACCCGCTGTAATGCTCAGAAAAATTCTAGATGAGATATCCGCAACAGGTCAAGGGATAGGAGTTAGCGAGGTACTATGTATGTGTACGTATGTAACTGATGTATGTGTGAAGCTTGTTTCAAAAAATGAGAAAAACATGGTCTGCGAAATGGTTGAAATTCTGGTCGACTACATACTAGATCGGGGGTATATGTCGTGTGTAAATTGCCTTTACTGGTTATTAGAAAGTCTGTAACGTCATTCTAGCAATTTTATTATTATTATTATTATTATTACATCATACCTTCATTATATATCCAATTTGAATATGTAACCAATTTTTTATTCTTGTCATTATGTATCCAATTTGAAAAACTGTTCTTGTCACTATCTCCATATTTTTTAATAAAAGACAGAAACGTGGCTCTTGTACGTGTTATTCTTTTGCAGAGGGTCGAAACGTCGACATGTCCGAGCTCATGAAAAAAAGTTTATTACACTCCGGCTAACCCCGGATCTTTAGGAGGTAAAAAACGGTTAAAAGATGCGGTCTTAAAGGATACAGGCATCCGTCTGAGCGATAAACAGGTCTCAGACTGGTTGGCTGGGGAGGATGCGTACACATTACACAGAACAGCCCCTATAAACTACAAACGTAATAGAGTCGTGGTCTATGGTATGGATATGCAGTTCCAAGCGGATCTAGTTGACATGTCGGCATACTCCAAGGAGAATGATAATAATAAATATTTGCTGAGACATGTCCGAGCTCATGAAAAAAGTTTATTACACTCCAGCCAACCCTGGTTCTTTAGGAGGTAAAAAACGGTTAAAAGATGCGGTCTTAAAGGATACAGGCATCCGTCTGAGCGATAAACAGGTCTCAGACTGGTTGGCTGGGGAGGATGCGTACACATTACACAGAACAGCCCCTATAAACTACAAACGTAATAGAGTCGTGGTCTATGGTATGGATATGCAGTTCCAAGCGGATCTAGTTGACATGTCGGCATACTCCAAGGAGAATGATAATAATAAATATTTGCTGACATGTATCGACGTATTTAGCAAGTATGCCTGGGCTCGTGCGCTAAAGAATAAGAGCGGCGTCGAAGTTACTAAAGCGTTGAAGTCTATACTCGAAGAGGGGCGCGTTCCAAAGAAATTGCAGACGGATAGGGGTACGGAATTTTTTAACAAACACTTTCAAGATTTAATGAAAAAGCACGACGTTCATAATTTTGCTACGGCTACTGATCTGAAGGCCAGCGTCGTGGAACGATTTAATAGAACATTAAAAAGCCGAATGTGGAGATTTTTAACAGCCACAAATTCACAGAGATACATAGATGTTTTGCAAGATATTATGCAGGGGTACAACTCCAGTTACCATAGAAGTATTAAGATGAGACCGACGGACGTCGGCAAAGAAAATGAAGGTACCATATTTCAAAACTTGTACGGCGGTATGAAGAAGAAGAACGAGCACACCGTATTTAAATATAAAGTAGGGAATGTGGTCAGGATTTCTAAAGTGCGAGGACCATTCGCCAAGGGCAATGAACAGAACTGCACCAAATAATTTTTCACTATCTCCGTGTGTATCCCGCGTCATCCCCCCGTATACAGACTCTCTGATTATGATGGCGACGTCATCGACAGGGTGTTTTATGAAGAAGAGTTACAAAAAATAATTCACCGTATTTCAAAACTTGTACGGCGGTATGAAGAATAAGAATGATCACACCATATTTAAATATAAAGTAGGGGATGTGGTCAGGATTTCTAAAGTA
>NW_015539940.1:71469-76343 GCF_001515605.1 Sinocyclocheilus anshuiensis
GAAAACTATAAACCTGAAAGGAGAATGGCAAGTAGGCCTTGCTGAGATTGAATATCCTAGAAGTTGGTACACCCTTAAAGACGACGATGGGGTTTTCAGCCTGCACGTCTTACCAGCACCGTCCCAGAAACATGCGAATAAACCAGGCGAAACCGTGTTTAAAGAGTTATCAGGGCTTTCCGTATCAAGGAGACTCCAAATAAACGGCGGGTACTACGAGAACGTTCGAGCAGTGATCACTGCGATAAATGCACTTATTGCACCAGCGGCTGTAATAGGTTACGATCGATTAAAAAACAAAGCACAACTGGTCGCAAAGCCCAACATTTCGGTAAGCTTCTACGGGAAACTCGCCGCTATTTTAGGTATGAAACCTGACGTGGCTTTAGGACGTGACGCCTACCATGAAAAAGCCAATTTTACAATGAGCGTTATCACGGACGCTCCTCATCAAGCTGATATCCATGCGGGTTTCTATACAATGTATGTTTATACCGACATTATCGAATACCAATCAGTGGGGGATTCGTACGTCCCCCTTTTAAGATGCATACATATAACGAGGGGAAACAATGATACCGTCAGTGTTAGATACGACAAACCCCATTACGCATCGGTCAACAAGTCCCTCATCACGGACATCTCCGTAGAATTAAAGGACGACCAAAACCGCGAAATACCATTTTCTTACGGGAAAGTCATTGTAAAACTACACTTTAGGCCTGTGAAACAATCCGTGCTTTAAAAATGTCTTATTACACCCACCGAGGGGTGAACGCCGCTGACTATGTCGACTATTATCGAAATCAGGCGGGGGGTGGTCTACTCGGATATGCCGGAGGAGCAGTTATGTAAGGAGCTGGCCTAGGCGGACTTTTCAGAGGTCTGTTTAGAATGGCAGTGCCATTGTTAAAAAGGGGGTTCAGCATCGCTAAGCCGCACCTAAAATCGGCCGCTAAAAATATAGCAGCCGACGTCGTCTCAAACGCTCTGTCAAGATCGTATAACGTCGATCCTAAAGCTCAAGACGGTTCGGGGCTTATGGTCATGGCTCGTAAGAGAACATCTAAAACTCCGGGTATAAGGAGGCGTGGTCATTCAATAAAGAAAACAAAGCGCGGCCCCAAGAAGGTCTAGAATGGCAGTGCCATTGTTAAAAAGGGGGTTCAGCATCGCTAAACCGCACCTAAAATCGGCCGCTAAAAATATAGCAGCCGACGTCATCTCAAACGCTCTTTCAAGATCGTATAATGGTGATCCTAAAGCTCAAGGCGGTTCGGGGCTTATGGTCATGGCTCGTAAGAGAACGTCTAAACCTCTGGGTATAAGGAGGCGTGGTCATTCACTAAAGAAAACAAAGCGAGGGCCCAAGAAGATCTCAGTCACGCGCAAAAAGCGTAAGAAGACTGTGAAGCGAAACGTTGCTGTTAAAAGATCCGTAAAAAACATATTCTAGCATGGCGTTACTGCACCGCATGTCGGGAGAGTGTATTAAGTCCGAGCTGGATTTGTTTACAGTTCTGCTGACACAGACGGTTACCGAGAAAAACGCCTATTTAGAAGTACCGCCTTTATCGGCTATATCGGACTCGTCGCCTTTGGAGTTTTTTTATCACGGGGACCGGTGAAGATTACGTCGACCTAAATAACACGTTGTTGTTTCTACGTCTTAAAATCACAAGACCTAATGGGGGTGACATCCCAGACCCTGCAAAGGTAGCCCTAATAAATTACCCCGGAGCGACTATATTTTCACAAGTCGATGTCAGTCTCGGCGATCGATTGATATCTCAGAGCTCGAGCACTTACCCTTACCGATGCATCATCGAGAGTCTTATCAACTACAGCAAAGATGCGCTGGAATCGCTTTTCTCAGCCAGTTTGTTTTTTAAAGACACATCGACGAAACCGATCCTGTGGGCCGTAATGCCCGGGCTGACCAAGAGATCGCTCTACACTACCTGAAGGAAGGTTGTGGCCGGAGCTACTATATTTTCACAAGTCGACGTCAGTATCGGCGATCGCCTGATATCGCAGAGTTCAAGCACTTACCCCTACCCGATGTATCATCGAGAGTCTTCTCAACTACAGCAAAGATGCTCTGGAATCGCTTTTCTCAGCCGGCCTGTTTTTCAAAGACACGGCGGGTCACATGGACGAAACCGATCCTGTGGGGCGTAACGTGGGGCTGACCAAGAGATCGATCTACACTACCGGTAGTAAGGTTGTGGAGCTGCTGGCGCCTATTCACAGCGATATTTTCTTCCAAGAAAAATTAATGCTAAACGGTGTCGACATAAAAATACGAATGATCAGAGGCAAAGATGAATTCTGTCTGATGAGCGACGATGCTTATAAATTAAATATAGTGTCAGCCTCCCTTTTTGTCAAGGAAGTGTCTGTATCACCATCCGTGAGACTGGCGCATGCCCAGGCATTGCTCTCAACCACTGCCAAGTACCCCATAGATAGGGTATGCCTAAAAAATTTCTCCATACCTGCTGGAGCCAGAGTATCAAATCAGGAAAATTTGTTTTTGGGGACGTTACCAAAATCTATCGTCCTGGCTATGGTGGATAACGACGCGTTCACCGGATCCTTCGAGAAAAACCCGTTCATGTTCAAACATTACGATTTGGAGTTCCTGGCCGTCTACGTAGACGGGCAGCCAGACTTTACCTCAGGATCTGCCGTACGAGAATTTTATCAGTTGGCGACTGCGACCGGGAGACATCTTAAAACTCAGGCCCTATCTATCAACAGGGATGATTTTCTGAAAGGTTACTCACTTTACGCATTTAACCTCACGCCTGACGAAGACTGCGGTCAGCACATATCGCTCATCAAGTCCGGGAATATCAGACTCGAAGCGCGCTTCAGACAGCCACTACCGCATACTATTAATCTCATCGTTTACGTCGTGTTTGACAGTATCATCGAAGTGTCTAACCGTAGACAGGTCCTGGTCGATTACTACTGAACAGAAAATGAACACGGTGCAGCTCACAGCTATCATGGACAAAATTTTGTGTAACACTCATTTTCTCTGAGTTCTTCCGAGCGATCACCTACCTGAAAATCCGTTAAGGACTTTTCCAGCCATGACGGTCATTAACACGCACCCTTCGGACATGCCTGGTGAACACTGGATCGCAGCTTATTTAACTCGAGAGGGTTCTGGCTGTTTTTTCGATAGCTTCAGCAACGCTCCTGACTACAAACGCTTTCCAGCCACCATCAAAAACTTTTTAATATCCAACGTGCCCATAGTGTTATATTCTACCAAAAGGGTTCAGGATTTTACATCGGATGCTTGCGGACAACACTGTGTGTTTTTCCTATATCACCTAGCTAGGGGGCGAGACTACAACTATGTGATGAATTTGTACAGCGATGATTGTATTAAAAATGATAAAATGGTAACGGTCTTTGTGAAAAGACTTGGATCTAATGCTTGTAATGAAAAAATGTTGCCGTGTATTCATTGTGTGCAAACCTGTAATACCGCTATGTCGCATGATTGAATTATCCATTGTATGTGTTTGATTATAAATAAAACACTTCAAACCGACATCTGTTTTCCAGTCTTTTATTCAAAAATATTCAAACAGTTGTTATACACATCACTTCACAGAGACATACATTTAAAGAAAATACATCATTAAAATTCTAACCATTGTCCTCGATCGAGAGACGGTGATTTGAACACAGGTTCATCCGTCCTCAGAGCTGTAGTACGCAAAATTCTCTTTTTGACAGACTTTTTATAAGGTCTCATAGTTTCCGGTGTGTGAGAGATCGCTCCAGGATTGTTTTTTAAAGAGCTAATCATACGTCTAACATGATGATTTGGTACGGTAGAAAACGGTATGTTTAATTCGACAAATGATTGTAGAAACTCCGACCATCCTAGAGGTCTCCTGTCATCCCGGACCTGGTGCGGGGCTGTAACATTTTTTAACAAATCGAGCATGTGCGACCCCGGTATGACTCTACCTTTAAACACAAAAAAGAGTCCTTTAGCTTTAGACATTTTGTCTAATATGTATCGACTGTTTTTCACGCTTCCCGACGGCACGTTCTTCAGAACTTCAGTTACGACATCTTCCGAATCCTTGTTATCTTGGGTGGTAGTAGCAACGCTATCGTCTTTATGACCGGTATCATGATTTGGAAACGATAGCGTTAAAACAGAGCTCTCACGATCGCCTTGTTTAACGATCGTCAAAAACCTCGTTAGGATGTTTGAGTAAAGTTTGGCTTTTTCACGTTGATCCATATCAGTCCTGAGTAAAATATTTCTTATGGCCGTGTCCAGATCTTTCTCTACGACCTGTTGAATGTTCTCTCGAGCGGCTCCGGATTTCAAAATATCCAGCTGGTTCTGGGGGACGAGATACATCTTCTCGGCATATTCCATGCTCAACCCTGTCTAGACGATATTAAACTGGAAGTAAAGGGTACCGCGACACTTAGGAGTGGTAAAAGAAAGCCGCCATTCTGGTTGAAAACTCGTTTCTTGGCGGTTATACCGATTTTCTTATTGGCGAGAAATTTTATTTCTGATTTTCTCCTTTTCAGTTTTTGGTATTGTTGACGGTTGATCGGAATCGTACCGTAAAGGATGTTTAGCGCCACTTCGCAGAGTGCTAAAATTAGTTCGTCGGATGACGAGTGTAAAATAAGACGACGTTGTTTAGGTGTAGCTTTATGTAGCATCTTTAGCAGGGGTAGATGCTTACAAATCTTGGCGGACATGACGAATGATCAGATTCTTCTTTTTTTCTGGATGTAGACCACTTGGCGATCGGAAAGCAACCCTGTTCTGAGCCGATATTGTTCCGGCGTTTTTGCTTTATAGTCTATAATAAGGG
>NW_015539940.1:76803-96363 GCF_001515605.1 Sinocyclocheilus anshuiensis
TCTTGATAACACTCCATAAAGTATTTCGCATTCGTCGGATACATCTGCTTAGCTAATACCATCACCTGATTAGCGTCCCGGGGGTTTTTAAACAAAATTAAATAATTAGTGTTCAAGCTGATGGTTCCGCTTGATTTACCTTGAGCGAATAAATTCTGTACTATATAAATAGCGCTAAGATTACGGTGATGTACAAACTGCGTGAAGACTTTTTCGACCTGACCGTTTCCGCTAGCTTCGCTCATCATATCGTCCAAAATCAGAAGATTGGCTTTGTTGGGAGGTAGTAAATGATCACCATTCAGAGACGTTGGTATTCCTTCAACAAATTTAATGTCGTACAATTTAAGCAGATCATCGTACAGAGGTTGCCAACAGTTGTAAATATAAACAAAGTTTTCAATTTCTTTAGAAATCATATTTAGACCATTTTCCATCAGCCGTTTTACAAAATAGGTCTTGCCACTATTGGATGGTCCACTTATCACACAAGAAAAAGGGTGCTAGAGTCTAAAGTCAAACTCTGAAGCATCCCGCACCCCTCTGTGCATCATCGAATCAGTAGCCATAAGGAAGAGTGTTGAAATCGGGTAAAAGTCTGCGCTTATTATACACCACTTTGAACTTTTTCTCGACTGACTTGTTGTGCAGCGTGAGATGCTTTTTATCCCTCACAATGTTTTCAGCACGAGCCAAAATGTATTGTGTATCGTCGTGAGACATCACATAGCCATTAACCAGACCAATCAGGGAATCTAAGTGGATAGCTTGGGAATTTCTAGCGTTCAGCATTATACCCTTAGCCTTCATGCACACTTTTCCCTTGGCAGTATGATAGACATAAGATTTCGGGCCACTAGAACTCTGTGATGTAATCGTCGCCCCCTATTTCGTCCGTCAGCTCCCCCAAATGATCCCCCAGAGGAGGGATCCAGTCGTCATCCCTAGACACAAAAAGAACTCTGTCGGTATCCGAGTATAATACTCGGTCGCCGAGTTTGTCCATCAGGTCATACAGCTCCAGGCGGGCGTGAGCCGTTGTAAAGGCACCTATAAACACGTTAATGTTACGCGTCTGACGATCATCCCCTTTGGGGGGGCGATGCTGGACAAGCGCTACGTCGTCTGAGACGAATGTGAAGTATTTCAGGGTATCGGTTTTACCAAAAACGATACTTGTGAATTCTTCAGGATCTTTCACCAGGATGGTTTGTGCTAAATCCTCCCTCATAGAGAATCTCCCCCATAAACTATTGAGCAATAGCTTGTTTATAGACCTCTGAGCGGGGTTGTGACTGATCTTTTCGGGGTCGAGACGAATTCCCTCTTTTTCATAATATTCACGGATGTAAGAAGCTTTGTCGGCATCCGTGATCACATTTGACGGATAGCCGGACGCTTGCTGTTTCAACCGCAGAAACTTCTTTACGTAATCGCAAAACAGCGTATCCGTCCTTTGCGGGAAATGCCAAACTTCATCGACCTTGGCCACGACGTAGCCCTTATCGATCGCTTTTAAAAGTTCGATACTGACCCAACACCCCGAGAGAGCTCTCTCCTCATCCGTGTGGCTACAGCTCGACGTCTGGTTTTCGGTGTGTGTGCAGGTTCTGCATAAGGGGAACATGAGCTTTCCTAGGTATCTGTAAGGCAGTACCGGTAATTTGTGTGGGGGGTACACGGTTGCCTTGATAAGTCCGTAATAATTTTCAATCGGTTCAAAATCATTAAAAATGATTTGGGGTGACCGATCGGATAGCTTTTCCTAGCTTGACAGAAGGGGTATAAGCTGGTAAAATCTACCTCCCACCAAAAAGGGTGTCTCGAGGATTCAGTCTCTCGGGAGCCGAATAAGTACTCATAAAAGCCATCACCGAGGGGTCGGTCTGTTTCATTTTTCTCCATTCACACTCCCACAGAACCTCTAATTTCAAGCTGTATGCGTTTTGTAGAATCTCTACCTTGTCGTCAAACCGTCTTCTGAGAACTCCGAAAGGTATGCCTGACAAGGGGTGGGTATTATGGGGCTCAAAGCGGCATTCGTGACCGTGAAATAAACAGCCGTTGAATTCTAGACCGTACCTCGTCCCGTCCTGTTCGTAGTAACCATCTAAAAAGTAACGGCCGATCTGCACTTCGCCGTGATTTAATGCATGGTGAATGTCTAAGTTTCGGGTCTTTTTCACATATTCGAGCCATTCGATCGACACGCTAGAGTAAGTCTTGCTGTGTTGGACATACATGTTATTATGCGTCAGAGCCATTGTGTCTCTGGCGAGGTAATGTGTTTTGAAGACTCCCATACAACAGCTCGCGAGAGTGGTAAAGCTGAACGGATCGATCTCGGTACAGTCTATGAATGCTTCTCGGTATTTCATGCATGCTTCACGTAATAAGACGACGTCGTTCACGGCGTATGCATACAACTCCTTCCTGAAACGAAATAATTTACCCGAGGCTGTGCTATACCACTCGTTGAACTTTGCCTGGTCTTTATCCGACAGGTTTTCAAAGCCGTAAAACTTTTTGTCGGGGTAGGGACCCACATAGTTCTCATTTTCCTGCCTATTGAAATGATGAGGGAAGTAACCTTTTTCCGTCGTTGTTAGGTTTAGAGCGGCGGGCATCTTAGACAGAGCCATAGGGATGAAACTGTAACTGTCTACGTATCGCTGAGCAAAAGCTTCGTCGTACATGAAGATTAATTTACATCCTTGCATGATGATGTCGAGAGTAAAACCCGCTTTGCAAAAATACTCGAGGATTAGAAAAGAGTCGAATCTGGAAGCGTAATGTGCTATGAAACAGTAGCCTTTGTATAGGGGTTGTCTGAACCGGTTAATCAACTGTTCCACGCAGTTGGTACCTTCTGCCACAAATCGTTCGCCGTCAAACGTGACCGCGCAAACGAAGTTAGCGACGTGTCTTCCATTTTCATAACGAGTTTCGAAGTCATAAAAAATATACTTCTTGCTATGGTGCTTGGGCGGTTGGGGCTGTATGTAGCAGAAATGTAGCCCCCAATCATGCAGTTCTGCCCCGCAATCGCAGCAGCGGAAGGGGGCGCATTTGTGACTATCTACGGGACCTATAATTTCGTACCGTCTGTTACATAGTTTGCAATATTTCATAAAATTGCAAGGGGGGCTCTCTTTGCCGGGCGGATTCTTCTTGTGCATATCGTAGCAATGCTTCGAATTACAAAAGCGTAGACAATCGGGACAGTGAACGATTCTTTTAGGGTATTTGTAGCAATCTCGGTCAAAACAAATGTTACAGACGTGTTTGCAATGGTGATCTTGAATTTTTGAGTATCCTTTATAGCAGAATTGACAGACATAGTTAGCACCTATGAATGCCGTCAGATTCAGAATCATGTAGTAATGCTCGTCGTGTAAATAAAGAAACACTGTTTTAGGATGAATTTCGGCATTATTTTTGAACGTTTTTAACGCTCCTGTGGCCGTCCTGTAAAAAATGACAATTTTGATGTCTAGCAGATTTTCAAACTTCGCTATATCATGAAGACCGATCTTGTCTTGGATCGAAAATCCTGCGTTGTTGTGAATGACTGTTGCGCGACGTTCTAATTCGCTCTCGGGTAATAGCGGTTCGAGAAAACGTGCGAGGCAGATCGAATGGCACAAATCATCACCCCTATTCACAGGGCAGAATAAACTCATATTTTTTCTTTTAATCACCTGCTGTAGAGGTATGTCTGTGAGTTTACGCCGACCTCCTCCTCCTCCTTGTCTGTTCATGGCCACGCCGACTTCGATCTCGACCATGTCGTCGGACAATAACTGATCGTCGCTCTGTAAAAATTTTTCAATTTGCTCGGTAAAAAGATTAACGTCGTGATTATTACCGGGTGTTAAAACAGCATTAACGGGTGATTTCAAGCTTTCACCATTCATCGTTAAATTAATCACGCTAGAGTCCCCGCCGATACATCTGGCAAACGACGCTATCTCTTAAATTTTTTAGTGTAATAATGTATGATAAGATGCTAAATCTGTAGATCTTATTTCATGCATATTCATAGTCCTTCGCAATTTCACGCGGTTATATCGAGGTCTAGGTGTTACGTGATATCCATTTACGAACCCTCCATGTCGTACCAGCGAATCTATGTTCACGTGCCTTGGTTCTGTCACGTCTGAAGAATGAGGATCATAGTTATTAGCCATAGAGCTAGTTGATGGGGGTGTTGCGTCAAAAGGGGGATCAGTGCGGGAAGTCGACGGTCGCTCAGCATCGTTATTACCGGAAGGAGCATCGTTGACATTACCTGTAGGGCCATCTGACGAACGCATAGTGTTGTCTGACGAATCAGCGGTACGGTCAGAAACGGTTAACGTACCCCCGTTCTGTGTGACGTTTTGGCTTATCGCGGTCTGCAATAGCATTCACAAATCAATGTTTAGACTTTGCTCTATTTCCGATTCTAATCATTGCAAATCATGAACATTTTGTGTGTGATCGATATTAATTTGCATTTCTGTATTATAATTTGGATACTGATCTAACAATCGCTGTAATATGTCGCATAAGTTATGCGACGTCTCTGTGTGCATTTCGATAGCGTTCTGTAACAGGTCTGAGAGAGAAGGGTCTGAATGACGGCTATGCGAATTCTCAGCAGCCATTTTTTTACTTATTTAGAAACAACACAAGTGACCAATTTGAAAATACAAAATGATATATTGATGTTAACAAACACATTAACAGGATGATTAAAACATGATGTGTAAAATCAGAATGAGGAATAAATCTGAAACAAAACTACATTTAGAAATACAAAAACTAAATTCAGACACAAGGTGAAAAAATCAGAACATGGAAAAAATCAGTAATACAAAAAATCTGCAACGAAACTAAATTCAGAAACACGAAAATCTGCAACAAAACTAAATTTAGAAATACAAAATCTGAAAACAAAACTAAATTCAGACACAAGGTAAAAAAAAATCAGATCAAGGAAAAAATCTAATACAAGACTAAAATTATGAAAATGCATTGAAAAACAATTGCTTCGTGTCCTCTATCATGGATGTAGAGCATCGTTTAGACTAGAAAGACTACTCATCATCCTGACGTCTCACAGTCAATTGCTCACATGACACTGGTTTAAATTACCTTATTGATCGTGGTCCCTCGCGTCCCGGGCGTCCATTCGGTTAATAAGTTCGTTGAAGAAAGCGTTCTGTCTGTTAATCATCTCTTCATGCAGAGAGTCCTGTCTGTTGAGAAGGTCGTTGAAAAAAGCGTCCTGTCTGTTAATCAACACTTCATGAAAAGACTCCTGACGGTTAATCATCTCTTCGCGCAAAGCATCAAATCTTTCATTCACATCGTCGTTCTGCCGGTAGTCTGGCAGCAATTCAGTTTCGTCTGCCTCAACCGGTTCTTGAAAAATGAGCGGCTGTAAATCGTCGCTACGTTCGCTGGTCCAACTGTCTGTTTCCCATTCGTTCAGCGGAGTCTCTGCCCTAGGTTGATCATTATTGAGACGCTCTCGGTCACCGTCTGTAGAGCAAAAGGAGTTGAAATTAAAAGTCGTACGTCAAGAACATAGTCATATCTTTAAGCTAAAAATATTGCTTAGTTAGCAGGTAATCTTACCGTCACCTGCGTCTCCAACCGCTATGATCAGAGTTACGATAGCAACAAGTCTTTTCTTTCTCTCGGGGGCGACCGACGACTCATCAGCTTCTCTCGGTCGCTTCTGTGTATCGGCGTTGCTTGGTCCGGGTTTATGTCCCTCCTCCTCCTCGTTCTCCTCAGTCAGGTCTATAATATTGTTTTGCACCACGCCCGTGGGCAGATCTGTAAAAATAATATTGTTTTGCAACACACCCGCGGGCAGATCTGTAAAAATAATTAAAGAGATAAAGATTATATAACTTATTTTAGCTATAAACTATAAGACATAAATATATTGATACTCACCGCCTGCGTCTCTACTTCCGTTATCGTCTGTCTCTCTCGCCGGAAATAAAAGATAATATATCAATCGTAATTAAAAACATCTATAAATATCAGAAAAAGTAATAAACGCACAATCAGTCTTACCGTATAATTCAAATTGCTCAAACGTCAATTCGTCCATAGAAATCAGATCGCTAACACCTAGGACAAACAGAAGTTAGATTGTATGTTCTTTATATTAAGAGTTGTGAAAAAAAACACCAACATTTCGCTGTTTAATTACTATATCAATATATAATTACCTTGTAATTTGACCCATCAACGACAGATGGCCGTGTGATGCTAGTGCTAACACACAACAAACAAACAACCGACATAAATTATAGTCGTACCACAAGGTTAAAATCTACTGAATTTTAACATTAGATAACATTAATAGGTTATATAATAATATTTAAGAACTTTAAACATATTAATAGGTTATATAATAATATTTAAGAACTTTAAACAATATTAAAAATAATAAATGCTAGCACATGTAAAAATGTAAACATATTAATAGGCTATATAATAATAATATTTAAGAACTTTAAACAATATAAAAAATGTAAACATATTGAAAAGCTATATAATAATATTTAAGAACTTTAAACAATAGTAAACAATATTAAAAAATAATAAAAGCTATCATATGTGATATCAGCTATTGATTTAAAGTACCATTGTATAATGAAGCAGAATAGGAGAATGAATAGAAATAGAGAAACAATAAGAATTCAATGTTTTTCCATAGACAAAATATTAAAAGAAATCAGAAAATTGACATGAAAAATATGGGGCGCAAACCCTCGCCGAGACACTAGATCGCATTGCGGGCAGACCGCACTACCTCTACTCCACAGGACAGTCGGAAAAACAGGCGAAATAAAAACAAAACAAGGCTTTAGCCATCTGCATAGTTTAGAGCATAACTAATTATCTATAAAGCATAAAGAAATATCTTAAACAAAACATAAAGAAATACTTTAGGGGAAACAGGTTTTGCAAAAATAAGTTTTAAACCGGTCAGGTATAAGCCAAAATAGATTATCTTAGAATAATGCCGGGGCACGCACAAATATGACGTCATTTCAAAAGTGTCGTGCGCTCTTCTTCGTCCTGTTACTCAGCAGCGCCCCATGTCTCTTCAAACATTAGTAAAGGATTCATCTATCATAATTCTTCCAAATTGAAATGATTCGGATTACGATATTAAATAAAGACATCCGTTAGTTGAGCGTACTTAGTTTAAAACAATTGTCTAAGATGACTGATATTAAAACTCAGACAAACATCACAGTTTAAATCGAACCACAGATAATCTCTTCCAAACATAACAAAATAACTAATAAAACGGTGTACTATAATAAAACAAGCGTTAAGACCATACAGCCTCGGGGCAATTCAATCATGACTCGTATTTATCATTTCTCAATACGAATGGACTGACAATATTATGATGAAAACAGAGAGAATTTGATCTTAGTCAACTTGTTTTTCATGGAAATAAATAAATAAATTGGACTTACCGTGTTGATTCATAATGATCCCAGAAATAGATATGAGAAGCTCCTGAAATGAACTGTCCTGAAACTAACTGTTATCTCCTGAAAAACGTGGTTTTAAGGCCTTTTTTATTACTCCCACTGGGACCATATGGCAGATACATTAAATAAAGAAAAAAGAAAGAGAGCTTTACATTATTTGTACAGCTTTAAAATATTAAAATGTAACACGTTATGAATAGTAATTCAGGATAGAATAAGTTTATATCTTGTTTTTAATATGTTAATATATTGTTTTAATATTGTTAACTGAATAAATAGAACTGCTATGTTATTTTCGTGAGATCTGTAGTTTTCAGTATCCCCAAAAGAGGGCGCTCGTACTCTATGATAAACGCATTATCATGCATATTCTGTTGCGAAAATAGTGTTTGTACACTCGCTAGAATTCACGGACATATATATGATTAGTATTTCTGTTTTACAGCAACTTTGTTCACAAAATAGAAACTTTTTCAGAGATACATAAACCAGAAAAATGTGATAATTGTCTTTATGTTTGGAGCATGATTGGTGAATAACATTGCATGCTGTTTTAAATAAAGACATTTAATAAAACGTTTAAACATAGGACCTGTAAAGTTATCTTGGGCATAAAATATATAAAACTGAACTAGACAGTTTGATTATTAGGGTTAAATAGAAGCGATTTTGACAGCCAGATCTTTCGTTCTGTCTCTGCCTGTGTCTAAACGTATGGCCACTTTCACATAAACAGTGCCTGAAAGGATGTGAAAATATCTTAGGAATGTTTTACAACTGTGACAGGAGACAATATTTATGTCGTCGCGGTTAAATACGAAGCATATGTAAAGTGGCCTCGTTGTTATTTAAACAATCCTCTTAAAAGAAATCGTAACATTACTTCTGTAAAAACCTCGACTCAGATTACATCTGTGTAAACATTCCAACTATGTTCTCCAGTACAATTTTCTGCAAGTTAGAATAGGAAAGATAGACGGTCGTGATCCTTATACCCAAAACACTGTGCACCCAAAACACTGAAATGAAACAAGTCTAGATAATATTTAAAACGCGTGAATAAATGTAATATTAACTGAATAATTAAAAAATTTCTAAACCCCGGCCCGCATTGAGGTTCGAATCGAGACTGCAAAATAATGGCTAGCTCCATGCCATACCGTCACAGTCCACTGCACCGCCGTCGTCTTCGAGATTTAGACAGACTTAGAGGGGATACAGATCTTAAACATCTCATTTGAGAAGTTACTGAAATAACGTGAAGACATGGTTTCTCTGTTCCCATGGTAAAATGTACGACGTTTTTATATTTTTAGCGATGACTAAAACTAGTGTAAATGTTGTCCTTTGTTTTATATCATGTGCGAACACATAATTTATTTATTTATTTTCATTTAAAAAGAGTGAAAGAAACAAGAAACAAATTTATAAAACCCAATTATAAATTCTTATTCTCTGCAACTTTAATAACAATCCTTCTCTCCACATCATATCGTATGCCTTTTCAATATCTAAAAAGACTCCCACTAACATTGATAACGCTTTCTTTATATCAGTTTCTGATCTTATTAATGCATCTAACGTAGATCTACCAGGTCGAAAGCCAAACTGATAAGCTGCTATTAATCATTTTTAAGAATTAAGGTTCCGGTTGCTTTCCTTCAGTTCGCGGTAAGCACGGCTGGGGAAAGGTCAGTTCTGCTGGAGCTGGAGCTAAAAAGTTTTTTGTTTATTAACCATGTATGTCAGTTCCGTGGCTAAAATGATCCGTTTTGACTGGCAGGTCAATGCTGAAATTGTGGAGAAAGGCCACGGATTGACATTTGTTTTCATTAATTTTCCTTTTTATTCATTCAGGTATGTTTTCTATCCATGTTTCTGTTAATATTGTTGTTTTGAATTCATGTAAAATGTTTTATATTGAGAAAAATGTTACATTGTTGATTTAATCATATGCAGTTCATTTCAAAATTGTAATATGAAGTGAGTTTCGCGGTAAGCGCGGCTGGGGAAAGGTCAATGCTGAAATTGTGGAGAAAGGCCACGGATTGACTTTTTTTTTTTTCATTCATTTTCCTTTTTATTCATTCAGAATAAAAAGTGGTCTGAGGAATCTCTGTTGTCCGGTCTCATTAAATTATCAACACAACGCAGAGTGAAGGTCCAGACCGGTCACAATGGTGCCGTGACTTTTCTATGATGCAAGTCATCATGGATCCTCTTTGATCAACATCAGCTTGGTCGCTGGGGTTTGCTGCATTCTGGAGCGTCCAAATTCTGACTGTACCTGTGTCAAAGAAAAAAGGTTGGACGTTAGACTGTACATAATTCAGAAACAGGTTGAAAGTTCATATTTTCAGAAGAGAGAAAATAGAAGTAGTTTGAATTTGTGATTCCATTTTTGTTTGCTTATTTGATTGTGTATTAATTTTTAGCTGTGTACACATTAACAGTTTTTTTTTCTGTTGTCGTCATCTGTTCTAATTTAATTTTTTTGATTTGTAATATTCAAGATGTCACAAAATGGTGAGAAGACAAGTTACTCCCCTAGTGGTGGGTTTGAATTGGGTTTTGCCAGGGGGCGTATCTTTGGTGAACTTGAACAGACACCACTCAGAAGGAGAGTTAATATTGGTTCTCCTGATTTCTGTTCTACCCGTAATCCTGTTAGAGTACATACAACTGAATCAGAAAAGTGTGAAGGTGCTGCTTCAGACAGCCGAGACTACAGTAATGCTGATTTGAGTAGTTTAATCACACAGCTTGCTCAACAATTAGGGCAGTCAATATCTGATCAGCTGAAAAAAGGCAGTCAAAAAAATGAGTGTCCTGATACTCAAACGCAGAGCATAGGGACGAGCCAGGTTCTCATGGAGTCACCTTCTCTAAATTTGACTGGTATGAAGTTAGTGATGAAGCCTGATGTCAAGGCACCACCCTGTTTCAGAGGGGATGGATCTGACAAATTATCAGTACACGAATGGGAAGAACTCATGGATGTTTATTTGAGAAAGAAAGGTGTTCCTTTAGCTGAACAAGCGGACGAAATCATGTCGAACTTAATGGGGAGAGCTAAAGATAGATGTAATCAAGATAGCACTACGCAGCAATCCATCACTGAAGCCTAAAACAAACCCAAGGATTGTCACAGACATACTCAAACAGCACTTCAGCGAATTGACATATTCATCTATGCCGCTTGCTGACTTTTATGGCACTTTACCTGTAGCAGGAGAGAATGCAATGGAATATTGGATTCGGCTTAATAAAGCTGTTGATGTCGCTGACGAGTGTTTGAGAAGACAGGGCAGAAGTATTGAAGATCCTACACGTGAGGTGACACAAATGTTTGTTAAACATTGCCCTGACCAATCTCTTTCTGCTATCTTGAAATTCAAGTCTGCTGATAGGTGGACGGCGGCTGAAATACAAGAACGTCTTGATGAATATCAAGCTGAGAAAAGAGCACAAATGAAGGCACAGTCTAACCATCCTGCCTTTGTGAAAACTGTAGCTGCCAATGCCCAAATGTCGAATTTAAATGATGGAACATCTGGGAATGAGCCGAAAGTGTCAGCAGGTCAAGGTGGGTTACCAGTTACACCATCAGTTCAGGCAAGTGACAGCTGCACTCAGTCCCTTATCAATTTGCTCGATCGTGTGCTGAAACAAAACATGCAAAGCCCTTCTGCACCTGTAAATTAATTTAGACATGGGAATGTGAGCAGGACGTTTTGCAAAGTTTGCAGAGGCATGGACCATTCTCTGGAAAGAGAACGGTCACTTTAAATCAGATTACTTTTCAGTGTATTATTCATGTCATCATGAGCTCAGGAGGAATGGAGTGGCCTACATAGAACTATATTGGAGAGTTTTTAGTCATTGCTCACTATTCAGATTTACCGGATATTATTTGGATAGAGTTTTTTTTGGGATGGCGTTCATCAACCTCTTCAGTCAAAGCTTAGACGCGAGGGTCCACGTTCATCACTCAGCCAGTTTTTTGATTATGCTTTGTTGACTGTTGGCTCTCTAGTCACTGTGGGTGTCGCGGAGGAGGAACGCGACATCGCGTCCGTGCCGGCAATGGCGGCCATGAGATTTTATCAGCCACAAGCTCAGGGACATTCAAGTATACTGAACGCTACTCCGGTGATTCAACCCGCTCGTGAAATGGAGGCGACTACCACCCTCCGTCATGTCACTGCTGCCCTTCATGAGTCAAGTAATGTCACAATTGATCGTCATGAGTCAAGTCAAGTCACAGTTGATCTTCATGAGTCAAGTCAAGTCAACAACTGATCATCCAGAGCCTCGTCACATCACAACTGATCATTCAGTGTCATGCCACATCACAGCTGTTCATCCAGAGTCATGTTACATCACAGCTGTTCATCCAGAGTCACGGCACATTACAGCTGTTCGTCCAGAGTCACGGCACATCACAGCTGATCATCCAGAATTACAACGTCACATCGCAGCTGATCATCCAGAGTCACGTCACATCGCAGTTGATCATTCAGAGTCATGTCACATCACAGCTGTTCGTCCAGAGTCACGTCACATCGCAGCTGATCATCCAGAGTCATGTCACATCACGTCTGTTCCTTCAGAGCCCTGTCACTTCTTGTCTGTTGCACCCAGATCCTCAAGGGCTGTTGTTCAGTATCCCAGACTGGTATCCAGCGTGGAGAACCCACTGCTGGTGTCGGCACGTGCATCTGGTATCCCTAAGCCAGCGCTCTCAAGCCCTTCAGTTCCTGAACTAATTCCCTTCTGTATCGCTTCCCACTATGGGGGATCGCTTTATGGTGTATTTGGGCTGCATACACCACCACTGAAACTTTAGAAACGGCGGCAGCCACTGTGATTTCTCCCGAGGTGGCGGCTGATGCTGCAGATCCTCCCGAGGTAGTGGCGCACGCTGCCGTGTTCCCCGAGGTGATGGCGCTCGCTGCAACTTCTCCAGAGGTGGCGGCCCATACTGCAGAACCTCTTGAGGCGGCGGTGCTCGCTTCAGCTCCTTGCGAGGTGGTGGTGCCCAGCAATGCACTTTCAGCCTGTCATGTCGCGGTCAAAGGAACCGTTGATGAACGCTGTACCTGTCCAGCTAAAGAAAATGTTAATGAACTCTCCCTGTTTCCTGATGGTACTGCTGTAGAACCTCCAGAGGTGGCGGCATCTGCTGCAGAACCTCCAGAGGTGTCAGTGGTATCCACCTGTGAACTCTCTGCCTGTTCTCTCATGGCTATGGAGGCCATCTGAGAATCCTCGTCCTGTCCTGTCATGGCTGTGGAGGCAGACTGCGAACTCTCAGCCTGTCTCGTCACGGTTGCGGAGGCCGTCTGTGAACTCTCTGTCCGTCCTGTCACGGCTATGGAGTCCGTTTATGAACTATTATCTCGTCCTGAACTGGTCAAGGAGACCGTTTGCGAACTATTGCCCTGTCTCAACCCAGCCGAAGAAGCTGTTTCTGAACTCTCTGCCTTGTCTGTCACACCTGAAGATGCTGTCTGTGAACTTCCTGACTGTTCTGTTGCAGCTACAAGGGCCATTCAGGAACTCTCATCTCTGTCTGTCACTGCCATTAAAACCTTTAATGAACTCCCTATATGCTTTGTTAACTCTGTCACAGGTCCAGAAACCTCTTGTGAACAATCTATCTGTCCTATCCATGAGGCTAACTGTGAACTGTCAACTTGTTCAGTGTTCCAGCGTGTTTGATTTCCCTGTCTGTCAAGAACCAGTCAATAATGTTGAGTTAGAGCTGTCAATCTTACCAGTTTCAATTAATGACTTCACAACGGAACTGTCTGCTTTTCTAGTATCTCCCAGTGTGCCTGATTATGACCCATCTGTATTGTCAGTTTTAGTCAGGGAGCCGAACTATGAACTATCTGCCCGTTCTGTTTCCCTGAATATATCTGAGTTTGAGCCAGGCAGGACAGCCTGTCATGAGCTCAGAAACTACAAATGCACTCTATGTCTGTCCCATTACCCCTATCAGTATCAAAGAAACCACTAATGAACTGTCTATCTATCATGTCTCAGTCAATGAGTCTAATTTTGAACCATATGTATGTTCCGTTTCGATCAAAGAGTCTGATTTTGAAGTGTCTGCTTGTCCAGTTCTTTGAGCCCGCTTATGAAATGTCTGTCTGTCCAGTTTCAGTCAATGAGCCAGATTTTGAACTGTCTTCCTGTCCGGTTTCAGCCAATTCATCTAGTTGTAAACTGTTAACTCAACCAGTCGTTGCCAATGATGAACTTTCTGCTCGTTCACTTGTCACCAGAAAAAACATTGATGAGCTTTTTGTGTCCCCTACCTCGGTCCTTGAGACCGTATATGCTCTATCTGTCTCTTGTGTCTCAGTTTTCCCTAGGTCACAATCTCTACCAGGAGTTTCTGCTCCGTCTGCGCTGCCCTGGTGGGCTTCTGCTCCGTCTGCTCCACCCTGGTTCCCTGCTCCACCTTGGTGCTCTGCTCTACCGGCCCTGCCTCAGTCGCCGTTCTCTCCGCTCCACCGCCCTCCTGGATTGTTTTGAGTGGGGAACGTCTGGAAGCCGCTCCTTGGGGGGTGGGGGGGGGGGGGCTCTGTGATTGCACACAGCTGTAACCAATCACACGCTCACCTGAAAGCTACTACACACTCTATATAACACCCATTCAGATCCTGCTCAAGTCGCCGAGTATTGTTTAGCGTTTATCACTCACCCAGCGATAGCCACTCTACGGAGCCAGTTCTTGTTTTCCTTGTTTAATCTTAGTCTTGCCTTGTCTGTTTCCTCGTGTTCTGATCTTTGCCTGTGTACTTTGGATTACCTCTCTCATCTTGCCCTGTTTGGATACTGTTTGCCCCTGCCTGGAACTTTGCCTTGTACCTGGATTATCTCTCTAGTCTCGCCCTGTTGGATTACGTTCGTCGTCGACTGACCCTCGCTTGTTTACCGGACTGCTCTTGCCTTGTCTTCTACATACCAGTTTGCCATTGTCTGACCTATGCCTGTTTCTGACCACGTCTTCTAAATAAAGCTTGCAAATGGATCCGCACATCTCATGTCTCGTTCATTCCATAACAAGCACAGTGGTAAAGGGAAACGTTACCATATTACAGGAGAAACTAAATGTCTTCACCAAGTTGGACCTCTGCAGCGCCTGCAGCCTCTTGTCGTGGAAGTGGACGCTTCCACCACCGGGGTAGGAGCCGTATTGTCTCAGCAGCAGGGGACTCCAGCCGAACTCCATCCATACATCTTCTTCTCCCGCAAACTCAGCCCGGCAGAAAAGAACTATGACATCGGCAACAGGGAACTCCTTGCTATCAACTGGCCTTGGAGGAATGGAGGCATTGGTTGGAGGGTGCACAACATCCGTTCATCATCCTCACTGATCACAAGAACCTGCAATATCTGCAAGATGCCAAGAGACTCAACCCCTGCCAGGCTCAGTGGGCGCTCATTTTCACTCGATTCAATTTTAACATCTCCTATCGTCCAGGCCCCAAGAATGTGAAAGCTGATGCTCTCTTTCGACTCCATGCCCCAGAAGAGATCAGTGAGGAACCGGAACCCATCATCTCCAAGGAAATCATTGTAAGCCCTATCCAGTGGGAGTCTAATCCAGATACCTCCTCCAATGCTTCCACGGCCACTCTGCAAGGCTGTCTATAATATATATATATAGACATATAGTCTAAATGACTATACATTTAAAAACAATGCCAAAAACAAAAACAAAAACCCTGGTATTTAATTAAATAATATTTATGACAAAATGTTATCGGGGAAGCTTAAACTACGTTGTTATGTTGTCATCGATCAAGTTAATTGTGTGTGTTTGGTTCAAAAATAACTGGTTCATTCGAGTCGTTCATTCGAGAATATGCTGCTTATGCGTCGTATTCTTTTGAATCACTAAAAAGAACCGGTTCATTCGTGTTGTTCATTCGAGACTACACTGCTTGTTTTTCATTAGCGAAGCAATTTTATGAAGTATTTTGTAGTTCAGTATTTTGTATCGTCAACAAAATGTTTCAATTTTCCTGACTATTTTGAAAATCAGAGCAAGTGCAAGCAAGCGTCTCATTTGAGTTGGTTCTTTTCAAATGTATCGGTCGAAGTTTTAAAGGGGTCATATGATGTTGCTAAAAATAACTTTATTTTGTTTATTTGATGTAATGCAATGTGTTTATGCGGTTTAAGGTTAAAAAACACATTATTTCCACATAATGTACATTATTGTTGCTCCTCTATGCCCCGCCTTTTTGAAAAGTGTCAATTTTTACAAAGCTCATTGTTCTGAAAAGCGAGGTGTGCTCTGATTGGCCAGCAATCCAGTGCATTGTGATTGGCCGAATTCCTCAAGCGCGTGACGGAAATGTTAAGTCACTTAACATACTGTGATGCAGAGTCCCAGCGCGACAAGACAAAACCAACAAAAACCATTACAAACGAGGCATTTGTAGCATCCAGTGGGCACATAATTACTGATTATAATGACTTATACTGTCTTTTTACGTGTTGCGTATCGCGCTGCGTAAATATGTGAAGTGTGAAGTGAAAGTGACATGTGGGCAATTATGGTGACCCATACTCGGAATTAGTGCTCTGCGTTGATCCCATCCAAAGTGCACACACAGCAGTGAACACACACACACCAGGAGCAGTGGGCAGCCTTTTTTTTTTGCTGCGGCGCCCGGGGAGCAGTTGGGGGTTCGGTGCCTTGCTCGGTGCTTACCTCAGTCGTGGTATTGAAGGTCGGAGAGAGCGCTGTACATT
The DNA here is from genome assembly GCF_001515605.1 of Sinocyclocheilus anshuiensis. Taxonomy (NCBI): domain Eukaryota; kingdom Metazoa; phylum Chordata; class Actinopteri; order Cypriniformes; family Cyprinidae; genus Sinocyclocheilus; species Sinocyclocheilus anshuiensis. Next base: position 93,099 of record NW_015539940.1, read on the forward strand.
AACTCCCCCCACAACAATCCCTGCCGGTACGAGACTCGAACCCGCAACCTTTGGGTTATGAGTCCAACTCTCTAACCATTAGGCCACGACTTTGCACATAAAACATAAAACCATGTCTGCGTTTGTGATCAGAGAAACAACAAACAACAAGCGCTACTCTACACTGCTCAAAACTCGCGTTTGAATCATCAGGGGCAAATTCTTTAAATATGTAAATGTACTTACAGACTGTGAGTCAGAAGCGCAAGACTGTCCTTTTCTTTAAATATGTAAATGTACTTACAGACTGTGAGTCAGAAGCGCAAGACTGTCCTTGCAAAGTTGGAATTGCCCCACTTAAAAACAGCCTTTGTGCACAGCCTTCCCAGGATCAAGAAACAGTCCTCCATAAAATGCGTTGCAAACATCTGAATATTTGGGTTAAATTGTTCAGGAACAGTGTTGTAAATACAACTTAACCACTGATTTCTAGAAACACACAGCGTCTCCACAACATGGCAGTGGCGCCGGCGGCAGCAACAATACTAGTCAGTCAGTCAGTCATATTTATTTATAGAGCACATTTAAAAACAACAGCTGTTGGCCAAAGTGCTGTACAAAATTTAAGCATATAACAAAAATACAAAAGTAAACATAGAACACAGCGACAGGTAGTACACTAAAGTTATGCCACTGCACTTACTTATGACCATAAGCAACAGTAAATAAATACGTTTTAAGAAGAGACTTAAAATCAGCGTATGTTGGTGCAGTTCTTATATAGGGTGGCAACTTGTTCCATAGCTGTGGAGCAGCCACTGAAAAGGCATGATCTCCTTTCGATTTCAAGCGTGTTCTTGGAACAGTCAACTGAAGACTACTAGTTGATCGAAGTTCCCTGGAGGCATTACAATGGAACAGAAGGAGATCGGAGATGATGGAGCCAGTCCATGGAAACCCTTATAAACAAACAACAATGTTTTAAAATGGATACGATATTTAACTGGGAGCCAGTGGAGAGAGATCAACACTGGTGAAATATGTTCCCTCTTCCTTGTTCCAGTTAACAATCGAACGGCAGCATTTTGAACAAGTTGAAGACGAGACAATAGAGACTGTGAAACACCCAAGTACAATATATTACAATAATCTAATCTGGATGAGATAAAAGCATGTATTACAGACTCCATGTCTCTTAATGTTAAAAATTACTTCATCTTTGCAATATTCTTTAGCTGATAAATACAACTTCTAACCACAGCATTGATCTGTTTATCAAAAGTCAAAGTAGAGTCAAAAGTAATGCCTAAATTTCTGCCATGTGAATGAAGATTACCAGATAGAGGTCCCAGTTTACTGGCCACAACTTCTGTAGAAGCAGGGGAGCCAAAAATTAAGACCTCAGTCTTAGACTCATTTAACTGAAGGAAGTTGGCAGACATCCACTGTTTAACATCTCTCAGACAATCAACAGACACTGTAAACTGGAGACATCCTTTGGGTGCAAGGGAACATAACACTGAGTATCATCTGCGTAACAGTGGTATGAAACATTGTGCCTCTTAAATATAGCATACAAAGGAAGCATGTATAAAGAAAATAGAACAGGACCCAAAATTGAGCCCTGTGGAACCCCATACAAAACTGGTGCACAAGATGACTTGAAGAGAAGGTTTGATCCTTTAAATAGGATACAAACCAATTTAAAACACGTCATTGAATCCCAATTTGCTGTAAGCAATTTAAAAGAATGCCATGATCGAGAGTGTCTAATGCCGCACTAAGGTCCAGCAAAATGAAAACAGCACAATTACCGGAATCAACAATCAACAATAAGTCATTTAACACTTTTAGCAATGCAGATTCTGTACTGTGTTGAGGTCTGAAGCCAGACTGATGGCATGCTTAAAATAAGATAGGACTATTCCACTGATTAAACTGCTATTAATTATTGACAGTAAACTGGGACTAATAGTGTTGAGTCCGCCTCTTCATTGTTAAACTGCAGTAAGTGAACTTAAAGTTAACATCTGAGATCGTACAATAAGGTAGAAATTGAGCGTGCTCCTCATTTTTGTAATGCCTTGTTTATAGCTGAATTGATTTCATTGCGTGTCCCAGTGTTTTTCAATAGCTATACTCCCGGCAGGGAATCTCAGTCACCGTTAGCTGAACGGAACTAAACTGCAGCAGTTAAAAGGGAAATAAATCGGTGACAAATAATAGTTTTGAGCGTGTTCCTCAATCTATTAATCAAAGCCTTATTATTCATTGTTTGATTTCAATGCGTGTCCCATTGCCAAATCAACTTTGACTCCCTGGGTTAAACATTAGAGAATAATGCTGGCCTGTTTGTGTCTGTTCACAGAGTAAATTTAATCTAGCTTAACACTGCGTGTATCCGAGAGCGATCTGAAAGGGAGTGTTTTAAAAGCTTGATCAAGTAAATATTAACTGTGTACCAACAGCGAAGAAAAGCTGTTGTGTTTACAGGTCCAGAGAAACTGGCATGGAGATTTCAGATCATTATCACTGCTTCCCTTAACTGCAGCACGAACGGAAGACCACCTTGAAAGGTACATAGCTGAAATGGACAATCTGACCCAACAACTAGACGATACCAACGATGAGACCTGGGAGCTGCACATGGGTTGACCATCAAAGACCTCAACAAGCTGTCTAAAATCATCAGTAAGTTCAACCTGAACTCCACAGAAGGCCACGACATCCAGGCCTACCTGCAAGATATCGAGTTTCATCTGGAAATGAGACCTCATGTGACTGACAGAGACAGGTTATACCTCCTTAGAGCCACGTCAAGTCCTGAGGTACGAAACTTCCTAGATCGACAGCCCAGTCAAACAAAGTCAAGCTACCAGCTACTTCGTGAGGTCCTGATTAAAGAGTTTACAGACCCTGAGTCTGAACATGGACTGTTAACTGCCTTGGAAAGCAAACAAGGTCGACAAGAGGCTCCACAAGCTTACTACAACACAAGTAGAATATCCAAATTTTAGCGTAACATAAAGTTACATATGCCCACCATGAAGAAACATGCAGCCATCCTCACAATAGGTAGAACACCTGACACTAAATTAAGGTACATGACACACTAGCTGCACATGACATCCTAGCTCAACAGTAGTTGTAAGCCATGCTAGGAAAACCCACAGCAGCTTTGTTTTTGTTTTTTGTTCTTCTTTTACCTATCCTTTTCCTTCCCCTCTTTCCATAGTAGGTGAAACACCTAGACACCCTGCAAGGGTCAAAGGTCTGATATTAGGAT
>NW_015539940.1:96798-100289 GCF_001515605.1 Sinocyclocheilus anshuiensis
GCCCAAGACACAGGATGTTCGTAAATCAGATCCTGGCGCCACAAGCCAGTCTGAAGCAAGCCTAACCAACCAACTTTCACAGAACAACTTTCAAAATTAACACAGAGAACACACTGATCATAACATCTCAGGTAGGAGATTGTCGATTTTGGGGCAAGTAAGCAAGATTAATGGTCAAAGAAATGCACAGCATGACCATCATGTAAACTAGTGATAGTAATCACGAGCTCTTTGGATTGACTTCCCCCACCTAGGAGACAAAGAACAGACTTAGATTCTCAAAAGGGCTTATAAACTAATATCAGTCCATTGCTTAACTCCCTATCATGTATGTAACCCACACATTAGACTATCATGTTTAATCATTTATTGTGAATGTCCTTTGAATAACTATTGAATAGCTTAAGGGTTCATATTCATGTTTAGTATGTGTGTGTTTGAAAATTCATGCTTGAAACGTTTCTTCCAATCAATTCTTTGTCAAATGTATCATATTCTTGTTATAGAAATCATGTCCAAAATTATACTCTGCAAGAGCGGGAAAAACTCAGACCATGTGACTGATAACATTTGATTTATGAATTGGGAGGAGAAATATACAACACCCCCAGCAAAGACAGCATCCAATTGATCAAAACACCATTTGGGATGTGGCCAAAAGCCCAGTTTAAATATATTCAGGACACCATCAAAACCTCTCTCTTTTTCCTTTTTTCCCTTTTCCCTGCTTTTTAGTTTTTGCCTGCTTTTTAGTCATGGAAGTTTGATTGCATCATATAGTCATTAACTGATTTTTATCATACATTTCTACCATATGTACATCAACTTCACATAGTCACCACTGATAAGCTACTACTAAATATATTGTACAAACTTCAATTTTCTGTAAAACTGCTTTGCAACGATTTGTATCATGAAAAGTGCTATACAAATAAACTTGAATTGAACATATCTGTTATTAGTATCAGAAAATGATTTGTATATACAATTAATATTACAATACAAACTCCTGTTACTTTGCTTTATACTGTATTCAAATTCAAAGCTTACCATGAATAATCTTGGAAATAAAGCTCGTCTTTAAGTCTGTACCAAAGTTGTCAGTTATTTCTTTGAATGATGTTATGATGCGTGTATTTTTTTATGTCCTGATTGAGCAACATCTATTTCAGACGTGCAAATTCTATGGTGTTTTACTATCATTACAGTTTCCATAGGAGTAACAGTTATGTATATATGTTGAAATAATTATTAATTTGGGAATACTAGGAAATAGCAATATGGCGTTTATTATTAATTAATACCAATATTATTAGATTAACCACACAGCCCTAAAGTAAAAGAGAGATCTCACTTCTGGATTGCGAACAACGAAAACACATCACTGACAAATGTCTTAATTTTATCGCATATAGAATCGGTTCACAAAATACAATTAGCTTGATAACTTCTGTGCAGCTATAATAAATTATACGTTTTTTTTTCTTTAATTTCTTCAGTACTGAAAGCAGGACCGATAACGTCAGAGCTTATCAATACTATGATCTTTCATAATTTAGCCAGTTTAATAGCAGGTACAAAGAGAAGCAAAGAAGGATCTATTACAAAGCTACATGACAGTATATCTTGCATCTGCGTTTTCCTAAATACATCAGAAGTGGAAGAATAACTAGTCATTTTAAAAACAACAGTGAAGAACAAATTGAAATAAATCTCAGACTTTCTTAAGTGTTACACTCTTTTCTTCAGCTCCCTGAACAAGAACGCAACATTGCGAGTAAATCACTCGCATATGCGACTAAATTATGGCTAATAATTTCTCAGATTTTACTCGCCAGTGTGTGAGTTGGAGGCTAAGTATAAGTTTAGCACAGATATATTTTCACTCGCCGAACACTCTCTGACTGAGCGCTTCAGAGTTTCTCTCTCCATCAAACAATCTGTGATATTTCTCAGTTCATCTGATGGATGTGCAGCACACCTGTATTTTTTCACCGTCGCTTTGTCTCACACATGCAGAGAGAGAGAGAGAGAGAGAGAATTGAAGCACTACATGTAAACGATATTCTTTGTGGAATTCTTTGTATTCTTAGTGGGCGGAACTAATGCGCAAACGCAATCTCATTGGCTGGTGCTCACCTATTATCATCCCCGTTTTGATTTCAGCAAATCAGTTTGAGCAAACGCAGACAACCTGATTAATATTCATGAATCCAGCAGTTCGTTAATCATTAGTGTGCTTTATATTGTCTTTATTAGTAGAATTCGTATCATTATTATCTTATCAGTATTTTTGTTAGTTTTTTTTCCCAATTTTTTTTTTTTTACAGAAACACTGAATGACCAAAAAAGCACCACCACCATTCCTAAGTTCAGATAAAATGACTAATATGCATTCAAACATGGTTATCAAGTTTTAATTCTAATAACTAAAGTTCTACGATTAAATAAAAATCAGTCTGGCGAGTAAACTAAAAAAATTACTGTCAGAAGTTATGGCTTGCTGTCGTGTAAAAAAGCACAATGATATCATTTAAATGATGAAGCAAAATGAAATAAAATAATAAAACTTTTGGACATTGTTCTTTGTGGAGGAACTCCATCTTTGAGTTGATCTGAATCTCACAGTTGAATCTGCTGGTTTTGAAGATGAAGATGAACTTTATGCCATTTGGCGCCATGTTTATTGAGCTCTTCTTCATCTTTAGTGTAAGTCGAATAATTTATATAGTGCATACATCTGGTAAATGTCATATATTGATGTTGTGAATAAATAAGCTCACTGAGGTGTGTTATACTTTCATATAGGCTATCTGGGAAAACCAGTTTTATTACCTGTTTGGCTTCCTCTTCCTTGTCTTCATTATTCTTGTGGTTTCCTGCTCTCAAATCAGCATTGTGATGGTGTACTTCCAGCTTTGTGCAGAGGTGGGTATATGGTCATGGAGCTCAAGGGAACTGAGCTGTTTAGTATTTGCAACAGTAAATATTTGCTGTTACGTGTACAGCTGTGCATTAAACACAACACCACAGGTATAATACAAATAAAATGTAATTACAATAAATCCACTCTCAAAACTTCTCCGGACAACATTTAGACCCTCTTGTGTGCCAAAATGCTGCTCCGTTTCATTTATTTGGTGTTTCTGTTTTACCCGTTGACCTCTATAATCTTTGACACAATGTTCACTCAAAGCACATGTACTCTCTCATACCAGTATGTATTTTCTGATGTACTTTCAAACTTTGTAGACATAAAAAACTCTTTCCACACAAAAAAACATGTGTTTTTTCCTTTGTATGAACTCTCTGGTGTTTCTTCAGGTCTGAAGCTCTCAAAAATGTTTTGCTGCATTGATCGCATGTGTACAGTTTCTCTCCAGTGTGGATCTTCATGTGATTCTTAAGATTTGCTGATTTTGTGAAACTCTTCCCGCATTGATCACAAGTGAATGGTTTCTCTCCAGTATGAACTCTCATATGTGCTGAAA
>NW_015539940.1:100386-100812 GCF_001515605.1 Sinocyclocheilus anshuiensis
AAGCACAAGATGAATGAGAAACTCTTTCCACACTGAGTGCAGGTGAAAGATTTATTGGCTCTTATTTTCTATTTTCTTTACCGTTTGGTTTGAGAGCAACTCACAGATTTTTCTCCAGTTTTGACGCGTTTCACTTCATCTTCACTCAATTCTTCGTTCTCCTCACTTTCTTCAATACAATCTAAAATAAAAGCAAAAACAGTTTGTCAGTAACTTGAAAAAAAAAAAAACGGAAATGTGAAAGTACTTAAATGTGAACCCTGGAGTAACAGTGTGAAAACAATTTCTATACAAAATTTTGTTCCTTTTGATGCAATTATATAAGTTATACTTCCCTGAAACTTTACATGAATGAGGTACATCGATCTTCGAAATATCATTTTTAAAACATAATAGACACAAATCCCATGTTTCTATAAAGAGCAA
>NW_015539940.1:109248-113508 GCF_001515605.1 Sinocyclocheilus anshuiensis
GTCACAGTGTGAACACTTGTAAGGTTTCTCTCCAGTGTGGATCCTCTCATGCTGTTTTAAACACTGCGCTGTAGTAAAAGTCTTTTCACACTCAAAGCACATGTACTCTCTCACAGCAGTATGTATTTTCTGATGTACTTTCAAACTTTGTAGACATAAAAAACTCTTTCCACACAAAAAAACATGTGTTTTTTCCTTTGTATGAACTCTCTGGTGTTTCTTCAGGTCTGAAGCTCTCAAAAATGTTTTGCTGCATTGATCGCATGTGTACAGTTTCTCTCCAGTGTGGATCTTCATGTGATTCTTAAGATTTGCTGATTTTGTGAAACTCTTCCCGCATTGATCACAAGTGAATGGTTTCTCTCCAGTATGAACTCTCATATGCTCTGTAAGGTGTCCTTTTATTGTGAAACTCTTCCCGCACTGATCACATGTGTACGGTTTCTCTCCAGTGTGGATCCTCTTGTGTCTTTTCAGATTTGCTGAATCACTAAATCTCTTGTCACAGTGTGAACACTTGTATGGTTTTTCTCCAGTGTGGATGTTCATGTGATCCTTAAGGTGTGATGATTGTGCAAAACTCTTCCCGCACTGATCACAAGTGAATGGTTTCTCTCCAGTATGAACTCTCATGTGAAGCACAAGATGATGTTTGAATGAGAAACTCTTTCCACACTGAGTGCAGGTGAAAGATTTATTGGCTCTTATTTTCTTTAAATGTTTCTGTTTGGTTTGAGAGCAACTCGAGGGTTTTTCTCCAGTTTTGACATGATTTTTCTCCTCAACTTCACTCAGTTCTTCATTCTCCTTGTTTTTTTCAAACATCTCTGAAATAAAAGAATGGTTCATTTTCAGTAAAGTAAATATAAATCTGCTTGAAGCTTTATAACTGTCAGCATTATTAATGAAGATTCAGGGTTCATCATAATTCATCAGGGTTTCTTAGTGTTTAAGTTTGGTCATTTTGATGCATCTTTTTAAAAAAATTTTTTTAATAAATTATATGTCCCTGAAACTTTCCATGAATGAGGTACATTGATCTTAAATTTATTATTTTTAAAACAATATAAATCAAAAATCCTGTGTTTCTATAAGGATAACTATCAAATGTTTGATCAACTACACAATTATCTAGCATGCATATTATTGAAAAAAGTACGCTATTACAACAAATCTTAAACTGCTTGAAGCTTTATAACGTTCTGCATTCTGCATACCCCGGCGAGCGGAGCTCATTAGCATTTAAAGATGAATGAAGAATAAAAACCAACCTCCGTGTTCCTCGTGTTTTATTCTCCCGGGTTCAGGTCCCTTGTGTTTTATTCTCCAGGGTTCTGGTTCCTCGTGTTTTATTCTCCAGGTTTCTGGTTCACTCGTGTTCTCTTCACTCTCCTCTTTAACAAACACCATCTTCACAGCAGCAGATCTCAGTTCAGATGATACTCCTCCAGATATTACTGCTTGCTTCGAAACGTAGTCACGACTGTGAGGATGAGAATATTAATTGAACAGTTTCAAAAACTGTATTTTCCTACTGATAGAAACAACATCTCTAACAGATTGTATTAAACAGCACCACAATAAAACAAAAAAGAGAGCGCAGTGAAACTAATCTTCTTCCTCTGAGGTTTAATGGTGTTTGGCAAACAAACGCATGTGTTTAGCGCCACCCGCTGGACTGGAGTGAGAAGCGGAGAGTGGAGGGAAATAATACGGAGAATTCACTTAGAGCGCCTAAGTCTTTTCTTTAAAAAAACAAATCTGCACAAATAAATTAAAATTATAGACTTGTGTTTTATTTAATCAGCATCAAAAGTCTTCGTGTGTGAAGATTAGAGGAGAAAAACGAGTGTATTTATTAGTGAAATATTTCATTGAAAATCACACAAAGTTGCAGCATGTAAATATGGAAATTAAGATAAATGAAAACATGTCATAATGATAAGATGTAGCCTTATGAAAAAACAAACTAAAAGTTTAGCATGAAAAACAACATCCTTGGTTTATATGTCCATCTAAATATCTGAAACTTAAACAGTTGAATGAACGGTAATGTGAATTCAATATCCCAAATATTTCATTGAAAATCACACAAAGTTGCAGCATGTAAATATGGAAATTAAGATAAATGAAAACATGTCATAATGATAAGATGTAGCCTTATGAAAAAACAAACTAAAAGTTTAGCATGAAAAACAACATCCTTGGTTTATGTGTCCATCTAAATATCTGAAACTTAAACAGTTGAATGAACGGTATGTGAATTCCATATCCACAAAATAAGATAGTTTGAAGATGTTTCTGAAAAGCTGTTTACTTGATATTAAAAATTGATATTGCATTTTGCAGTGTCTAACATCAGATTCTGTGGTGAAGATAATAACTAAAGAGGATATTGCTTTATATCCCCTCCAATTCTACAAGAAGCAGTGAGACCCAAATTTAGAGTCATAACTTTATTGTTAGTCATTTTTATTTGGTGCTGAAGAATGGTACCGTAATCATACATTAATGGACAGAGTTAATCCTATATAATCTTACTTATGATTGTTCGTGTGCTAAGACTATTTTTTTTATTATTAATTAATTTAATATTAATAATTATTAATGTTATATATATATATATATATATATATATATACAATGGTCTGAAAAAGTGTTGGCCCCCTTCCTGATTTCTTATTTTTTTGCATGTTTGTCACACTTTAATGTTTCAGATCATCAATGATTGCAGTTGTTGCTGCTAAGGGTGGCCCAACCAGTTATTAGGTTTAGGGGGCAAACACTTTTTCACACAGGGCCATGTAGTTTTGGATTTTGTTTTCCCTTAATAATAAAAACCTTCATTTAAAAACTGCATGTTGTGTTCACTTGTGTTATCTTTGACTAATATTTAAATTTGTTTGATGATCTGAAACATTAAAGTGTGACAAACATGCAAAAAAAGAAGAAATCAGGAAGGGGGCCAACACTTTTTCACACCACTGTATATACCCAGCAAACATGCCCCTTTGGGGCCCGTGTGGGCACAGTGGGGCAAGTGTGGGTACACTGTGGGCTGGGTGTGGATACAATGGGGAGAGTATGGGCTGGCTGTGGCCATAATGGGGAGAGTGTGGGTACACTGTGGGCTGGGTGTGGACACAGTGGGGATAATATGGGCTGGCTGTGGGCCAATAGTATGCCCTCTATTTGTCCTAAGTAGCGTCCCAGCTGAAAATGTGTACCTATAGGGCCCCAGTAGACCTCACAGTATGCCCACACTTTGGAGGGAAATGTGGACATAAACCTGTCTAGGGCCTTTGCGGCCTTAACAAATAACAAAACTTTGTACCTGCAGAATGTTGCAATATTACTATTAATGCACATGCAGAATAATTGCACTTGTTGAAAGTAGAAGTCATAAATTAAGAGTCATACATTTCAAATACTTTAATTTATTCACGGCCATGTGATAAATGCAGAAAATACACCGTTCAAAAGTTTAGGATCGGTAAGATTTGTAAATGTTTTTGAAAGAAGTGTCTTATGCTCACCAAAACTCCATTTATTTGATCAGAAAAACAGGTAAAGCAGTAACAGTATGAAATATTACAATTTTAAATAACTTTAATTTTCAGCAGCCATTACTCCAGTCTTCTGTGTCATACAATCCAACATAAATTATTAAAATATGCTGTTTTGATGCTCAAGAAACATTTCTTATCATCTCAAAAACAGTTGTGCTGCTTCATTTGTGGTAAAAGTGCTATATTTTTTTCAGGTTACTTTGAATAGAGCTTTTAAAAGAGCAGCATTTTGTTTAAAATAGGATTTTTGTCCAACAATGTAACATTTTTACTGTTGCTTTTTATCAATTTAATGTGCCCTTGCTGAATACAAATAATTTCTTAAATTAAAAAAAAACTTTCTGGCCCCAAACTATTGAACAGTAGAATATATTGAATAGATTTATAAAACAGAACAATGACCAATTATAACTACATCAGAACATTAAGTAGATATTATAGATAATTATAGATAAATCAATCCCCTAAGGGGCACCAGTAGAGCTCTGCCTGATCTCTGATCTTCTGGTTCTTCTGTTCCTTCCACCGTCCAAGTCTCTTACGTTACGGAGCCACTTTAATAGAAGTTTCTATTTTAGATGCTGTGGCCTGGCTGCTTTTTGTTCCAGCATCTACCTGAGAAAATTAAAAACCCTAAACAAAACCTAAGTTTCTACCTCAGGAAGTCTCCCAGGGCACTAATATTTTTTGT
>NW_015539941.1:0-2129 GCF_001515605.1 Sinocyclocheilus anshuiensis
ATAATGTTCTTTTTAGCAGCATCATATGACCCCTTTAACTTTGTTTTGCAACACCCGCTGACTGCAATGGTAGAGCTTGAAAGATCAAAGACAATTTTTAATATAACTCCGACTGGATTCGTCTGAAAGAAGAAAGTCATATACACATTTTTGGGTGAACTAACCCTTTAAGCAACAACCTAGCAACCACTCAGAACACCTTAGAAACCACTTAGCATTCCTCAAACAACCACCGGAACAACTCAGCAACATTTTAGCAACCTACATACTCTTCAAACTTACATGTACAATTAATGGTCTCACTCAAAGATGTTGCCATGAGTCTGTTGTGCACCTTTGAAATGTGTGATTGCATTGTCTAATTAATGATGTGGTCATTTAGCTTTGCTTGGCTAAACAACAATTTACATTATAAATAGCAGTGCTGGATTATTAGCATGTCATATTTATGCTACAATATGATGACATATCCTTTACATTGGGTCCAAATCATTTTATTTTCTATTTAAAAAGGAATAAAGAGAAAAGAAAAAAATAATTCAGCTTGTTTTTTTGTTTTTGTTTTGTTTTTTTTAAATAAAAAGGGTTCATCGCTTAATATGGCATAGTTAAATGGTTTATTCGCATGAATCTTCAACACAGACACAAATTAGAAAGAGTGTGCAATGGGTGTTATTTATTATGTTCTTCGCTGCCTTGGACAGAAGTTTGGACCATGCCCCTAAAGCAGGGGGGTCTGCGGGGTCTGCGAGTCGAGTAACATTATTTGATCGTCTCCAGGACCCAAACTGATGCACCCGGAATGGCCTCCCAGGCCCGCATTTATGTGGCCAGGGGCTGGAGCACCACAAGCTGTGAGTTGCCAAACTGAGGCAGGGTCTCTACGCTTGTGTTGTTGCAAGTGTGCAACATATGGATTAAATATGGGTTAACTCGTTAGGGCCTCTGTACATATGGAAGATTTAGAAGTAGCTGTAAACCATTTGTAGAGATGGCAGAGAACATCTGCCAGGGAAACACGGGCTTAAAGCTATACCATGGAAGAATACACATGTGGGATCAGTACATATGGCATACCCTCGGGTCACTACATATGGCACCCAGCCTCCTACCGGTTCTCATGGATTCATCGATTGAAGGCCTGGTGGAGGGTGATAGAGGAGCTCGACAGGGTCTGAAACTGAACTGTCTGGAGCATAAATATCACAATTTGTAACAAAGCAAGCTGACACTAGCCAGGGCCTCTTGGTGCTTCTACCCGTTTGAGGTGAGAACACAGGAGGATACCAGCTCAGCATGAAGGCTATAAAATCTAGCGAATGTGTTGGGGGTCACCCAGCCCGCAGCTCTACAGATGTCTGTTAGCGAGGCGCCACGAGCCAGCACCCAGGAGGATGCAACACTTCTAGTAGAGTGATCTCGCAACTTGAGCAGGCAGGGCACTCCCTGTGCCTGATAAGACTATCCAGTGGGCCATCCTCTGCTTGGAGACGGCATTCCCCTCTGCCACCTCCATAACAGACAAAGAGCTGATCTGAGGCCTTAAGCTTTGTGTCCGGTCCACGTACCATCTCAAGGCTCAGATGGGACAGAGAAAAGCTAGGGCTGAGTCTGCCTCCTCCGCGGGCAGCGCTTGCTGTTTTACTACCTGATCACTGAAGGGAGTAGTGGGAACCTTGGGAACATAGCCGGGCCAGGGCCTCAGGGTTACCTGGGAGTCAGCCGGCCCAAACTCTAGGCATGATTTGTCAACCGAAAATGCGTGCAGGTCCCCTACTCTCTTGATGGAGGCCAATGCAACCAGGAGCAGAGTTTTCAATGAAAGAAACTTTAGCTCGAAAGGGCTCTGCTGTAGTGCTCTGAGCACCAGACTCAGGTCCCAAGAGGGTATAGAGGGAGGTCAAGGAGGCTTCCCTATCATCTTACCGTTGACAGGGTCGTGATTCACAGATACTGCAGCAATGCAGACTTTAAGGGTGGAGGGAGACAGCCTTCACTCCAATACTTGCGCTGGGACCACGGCCAGCTGTGTGTCAGCATGTCAGTGCCTAGTGTTCCCTCGGTCAGGGAGGAAAACAGCTGGCAGTGAGAGGTTTCTGGAGAGGCAAACAGGTCTACCTGAGTGGCTC
>NW_015539941.1:2541-13141 GCF_001515605.1 Sinocyclocheilus anshuiensis
GTGCAATGGGCGTTTTTCACATTTATTGTCACGCTCATGCTTATAAATGAGTGCACGACAATGAAAGAAATAATCTTCTTTTTTTAAAGAAGTAATAGCGTGTTCAAAAAAAAACAACAACAACAACAAAAAAAAAACAGAGCCAACATGACATTTAAAAAATGACCGGGATTAAGAAAGCTGCCAACGGTGTGTTTTTATCTCTCGCCACAGCGAAGTAACGTTCATGTTTTGCAATAGGTTGGTTGTATGCCCGTTTGGGATGCATCATGCTGACTGCAAGATTGCATGACATCAGCATGAGATGTAGCTGCTCATCTCTAAAATAACATTACAGACACGTTCTACAAGTGGATAATATGCAAAATGAATTAATCTACTACAATGTAGGAAAAATACATTTTAAAGTTACATTTAATCTTTTACAACAATTGTATGTAAAAATATCTCAGTTATTTATTTATTTATTGTCTTATTTATTGTTATTTATTTTTCAAAATATGTTCTTCGCTGCCTTGGACAGAAGTTTGGACCATGCCCCTAAAGCAGGGGGGTCTGCGAGTGAACTGGAGCGAGTAACATTATTTGATCGTCTCCAGGACCCAAACTGATGCACCCGGAATGGCCTCCCAGGCCCGCATTTATGTGGCCAGGGGCTGGAGCACCACAAGCTGTGAGTTGCCAAACTGAGGCAGGGTCTCTACGCTTGTGTTGTTGCAAGTGTGCAACATATGGATTAAATATGGGTTAACTCGTTAGGGCCTCTGTACATATGGAAGATTTAGAAGTAGCTGTAAACCATTTGTAGAGATGGCAGAGAACGTCTGCCAGGGAAACATGGGCTTAAAGCTATACAATGGAAGAATACACATATCGGATCCCCTCGGTTCACTACATATGGCACCCAGCCTCCTACCGGTTATCATGGATTCATCGATTGAACACCTGGTGGAGGGTGATGGAGGAGCTCGACAAGGTCTGAAACTGAACTGTCTGGAGCAGAAATATCACAATTTGTGACAAAGCAAGCCGACACTAGCCGGGGCCTCTTGGTGCTTCTACCCGTTTGAGGTGAGAACACAGGAGGATACCAGCTCAACATGAAGGCTATAAAATCTAGCGAATGTGTTGGGGGTCACCCAGCCCGCAGCTCTACAGATGTCTGTTAGCGAGGCGCCACGAGCCAGCACCCAGGAGGATGCAACACTTCTAGTAGAGTGATCTCGCAACTTGAGCAGGCAGGGCACTCCCTGTGCCTGATAAGACTATCCAGTGGGCCATCCTCTGCTTGGAGATGGCATTCCCCTCTGCCGGCCTCCGTAACAGACAAAGAGCTGATCTGAGGTCCTGAGCTTTGTGTCCAGTCCACGTACCATCTCAAGGCTCGGATGGGACAGAGAAAAGCTAGGGCTGAGTCTGCCTCCTCCGGGGGCAGCGCTTGCTGTTTCACTACCTGATCACTGAAGGGGGTAGTAGGAACCTTGGGCACATAGCCGGGCCGGGGCATCAGGGTTACCTGGGAGTCAGCCGGCCCAAACTCTAGGCATGATTCGTCGACCGAAAATGCGTGCAGGTCCCCTACTCTCTTGATGGAGGCCAATGCAACCAGGAGCAGAGTTTTCAATGAAAGAAACTTTAGCTCGAAAGGGCTCTGCTGTAGTGCTCTGAGCACCAGACTCAGGTCCCAAGAGGGTATAGAGGGAGGTCGAGGAGGATTGAACCTTATCACTCCCCTAAGGAACCTGATGACCAGGTCATGCTTCCCTACCATCTTACCGTCAATGGGGTCGTGATTCACAGATACTGCAACAATGCAGACTTTAAGGGTGGAGGGAGACAGCCTTCGCTCCAACACTTGCTGCAGAAAGGAAAGCACGGCTCTGATTAGGCATCTCCAGGGGTCCTCTCAGTGAGAGTAACAACATCCGATAAACAAGTTCCCCTTCAAGGTTTAAGCGTGTCTCGTAGATGGCGCTTGCACCGAAGTCATGGTGACTACCTCTGTCTCTACCGCTACCTCATTGGGGTAGGTTACCTAGAACCTCCGTGTCCTGTCCAGGCACCAAATATGGCGTTTCCAGAGGTCCGGACGTGGGTGCCACAGGGTGCCCCATCTCTGAGAAAGTAGATCATTCCTCAGAGGAATCTGCCACGGCTGTCACGAGAAGCATCAGTTCTGTGAAAGGGTAACTATGGCGCAACGAACAAGACCTGCTCCTCGTCGTCCCTGATCTTGCACAGTGTCTGTGCAAGAAGGCTCACTGGGGGAAACGCATACTTGCGCTGGGCCCACGGCCAGCTGTGTGCCAGCGTGTCAGTGCCTAGTGTTCCCTCGGTCAGGGAGGAAAACAGCTGGCAGTGAGAGGTTTCTGGAGAGGCAAACAGGTCTACCTGAGCCTCTCTGAAACATCTCCAAATGAGCTGGACCATCTGGGGATAGAGTCTCTATTCTCCCGGGAGCGCAGCTTGTGACAGCTCATCGGCTGCACGTTTGAGCAGACCAGGAATGTGAACAGCACAAAGTGACCTCAGATGCTTCTGACTCCAAAGGAGGAGATGGCGGGCGAGTTGCGACATGTGACGGGAGGCAAGGCGTACTGCTAGCAACTCGAGGCAGTTGATGTGTCAATGTAGTTGGGGGCTCGTTTGAACCACTAACACTGCATGCCCGTTTTACGTGGCCCCCCAGCCGGTGGTGGAGGCATCTGTGTGTACCACATCATGCCTGGAGACCTGCTCTAGGGGCACTCATGCCCGAAGAAAAGTAAGGTCTGACCACAGGCTAAAGGTTTGGTGGCAGTTCGGTGTGATCTGCTCCCGGTGAGTGCCGCGTCTCCACTTGAGCCCTACTCTTTCGGCGGGCCGGGAAAGCATAGACATCATTTCTGGATCCAATTCAGGCATTGCTACCACCCCAGAGAGCAGCAGCGCAGCCGAATCTTCCTCTCCAGAAAGCTCAAGCTCACCGTCCGATGCAGCGATTGACATCCAGTCGTCGTGAGAAGCCCCAAAGGATACGGCTGGTACACTCTTTTTAGAGGTCCAGCATGTTCCTTGGGCAGCTCGACTAGTTGCGGAGTGCTAGAGGTTTGAGGGACCCTGGGAGGTTGGTTCCTCGGAGGGGTAGCCATCACTGTGATCCTCAGACCGATGGTTGAGTCCGATTTGATGAACTGGTTCATCCAGTATACTAAAAAGAACCAGTTCAAAATAACAATTTGTTTGTGAACATCATTTTATTTGCCTGAGGCTCTGGATTACAGATAATAATGGTGAAAATAATGTTCAGTTTCTTGCACAGGCTGATCGTTTCGATTCATAAGACCTCAATATATCATTAGAAGCCACAAGTTTTAATTTTGTATTGCTTTTTTGACTCTCAAATCATCAAGGACCATGGTTTCAGCTAAAAACTTATATACTATTGCACTGAAGAAAAAACCTGCACCTACACACCCAGTGTATCTTGGATGCAAGCTTTAATTTTTGGGTGAACTGCTGGATTTAGTGTTTTGCTTTAGAACTGGGAATTGTTTTGATATCAAGAAGCTGTACTGTAGATATCACAACTTTGAACGGTGATATCAACAGTCCACTGGTCGTTGGTTAAGTGTTTAGTTTGATATCAGTTTTATAAAAACAAATAGCTTTTGTTGACAGACTGCATGTAATATTAAGAGAAATGTTTTGTTCTGAGCTTAAGACATCTTTTCATATGTCCACAAATATGGCTTTCTTAATAATACATATGCTTTAAATAAGAATGCAAATATTTAGAAAACATTTTTTATTTTTATGCCACATTATAGTGATAGATGTGTGATGAAAGTCTCTTATGCAACGCTTTGCAACATGCTGCTTTATAAACATTTCACAATTTGAGGGCTGATGTTGTCTCTTTCTACACTGTCTCTTTCTTTGTTCTCTTATAACTGTACTGTGATGGGATGTACAGTAGTGTATGTCTGAGTAGATCCATCAGCCTCAGCAGCCCAAAGCTGTGTTACTGGGAGTCTGACAACAGAATTATTTTGCAGGTCATTTTCAATAGAAGCTCTTTTTGGACAGAGGATAAAGCCCTCAAAGTCACAGTGTGTTTCCACTGTACAATGAACTCTTACTTGAAGTTGAAATATCAAGGAAAATGTGATTCCTCATGATGGTTTACCAAAGTGTTTTTTTGCTTTATTCTGTTATCGCTCAATCTTTTGTACGTTATGCGGAACTGGACTCTTCATGAACACACTTGAGTGTTTGTGTGGATGACTGTGCATGAGGTGGGGTTCCTGAGGTTAGATGGGTGGGAGGCATAAGAGCTATATGAGATGCCCACTACGATTTAGAGATCTCTAGAGAGAGACAAAGCAAGCTGTATCTGGTCCAGAGCCTGAGTATATAGTTTAGTCTTGCGCTGTGAGAGTGAGAGTATGTCTGCTGCTGTGACTCTAGCGCTGCTGTTCTTCTTGTCTGTGGCACTGAACGAACAGGTGACCGAGGGCTGCACATGTTTACCAAAACACCCTCAACAGCAGTTCTGCGCGTCTGATATAGGTACGTCAAACACATGCATAGCTAATCAAACACGAACAGGTGCCGTATTCAAATCTGTAGATTGCACGCTGCTTTAAGATGTTACGAGATGTTACATTTCTTGCATTTCAGTTCATTTACATTAGTTCAGTGACTTGAATTATTGAACTACACATTAGGTTTATGGAAAGTACAATGATGGAACCTTAAATTTTTCTAAATGATAGTATAAGACAATATGTAACATTATTTATTTAAATCTGTTTTATTTTTTTCAGTAACAAGAGCTCTTTTCTTGTGTAGTGTCAAATTATTTAAAGGGGCAGTTCACACAAAAATGAAAATTCTGTCATCATTTGTTCACCAAGTCATTTCATACCTGTATGACTTTTTCCATGTGTAACACAGGAAGATATTTTGAGAAATGTCTCAGTGTTTTTCAATGGGCTCCAGTGTTGTTTGGTTCCCAACATTCTTTCAAGTATCTTATTTTGTGTTCAATCTTGGAAAACTTGAAATGCGAAATATAAAAAATGTTTTTGCTTCAGACAAATGTAATGTAATCCAGGAACATTTAAAAAAATAAAATTAACTAATTTTTGTCACATCTGACTTTTTTACCAATTAGTGATTCGAGCTAAGGTCATTGGAAAGGTGAACAGCACTCTCCCTCAATTAACGGCATACAAAATCCAAACTATTCAGGTGAGAAAATGTAGGCAACTTGACGCATCATTTTCCAATACAATCTTTTTTAACAAGAAATATGTGTGTGTGTGTGTGTGTATATAATTTTTCTTTTTTTTTTAATCCAGACATTTAAGCAATTAGACAAGAAGAGAATTCAGGTCATCTACACTTCTCAAACTTCATGTGGCATCAATCTGGAAAACGGCGAGTATCTGCTGTCAGGTAAAATAATTTACTATCTCAAGGCTGAGTTTGAGTTGAAACTGAACACCCTGATTCCTGATGCTGGTTGTTAACATCAGTTGAGGCTGAAATATGCTACACAAATTAAATTGACATATTTTACAGAAAATCACATTGTGTATTCAGTATTCAACTTAATTTTTTTTAGATTTCATCCAGTCTGAGAATATCACAGTTTGATAATATTTGAGATGATTTTAGAGCACATATCATTTTCACTTATCATGCATCTCTTAGCAACAAGACAGGTTTCTGCATGAGTTTGTGGTGTTTGGAATGAGTTCAGAGTCTGTTTGTTTGTGTATGACATCCAGTTTTTCCTCTGTAACATTTACAAAGTCAGCATAGCATATTTGTTCGGATTTGATCTGTATTCCAGTCAGATCAATTAAGCCTCACGTTCATTTTAAATAGCTCAAAAACATACTTAAGAACTTGACACACTTCATTATTAAACCGTAATTGACAAGACTACCCTAAATCCTCAAAGAAAAGCCTAATATTATCCAGGACCTCAAACCTAAAAACAATAATGAATCTCAACAGAACACGTTTTTTTTTAAATTTATTTTATTTTATTTATTTTTCTTTTTTTATTATTTTTTTTATTTGTTTTTAATCCAGACATTTAAGCAATTAAACAAGAAGATAAAGAGAATTCAGGTCATCTACACTTCTCAAACTTCATGTGGCATCAATCTGGAAAACGGCGAGTATCTGCTGTCAGGTAAAATCATTTACTATCTCTAGGCTGAGTTTGAGTTGAAACTGAACACCCTGATTCCTGATGCTGGTTGTTAACATCAGTTGAGGCTGAAATATGCTACACAAATTAAATTGACATATTTTACAGAAAATCACATTGTGTATTCAGTATTCAACTTCAATTTTTTAGATTTCATCCAGTCTGAGAATATCACAGTTTGATAATATTTGAGATGATTTTAGAGCACATATCATTTTCACTTATCATGCATCTCTTAGCAACAAGACAGGTTTCTGCATGAGTTTGTGGTGTTTGGAATGAGTTCAGAGTCTGTTTGTTTGTGTATGACATCCAGTTTTTCCTCTGTAACATTTACAAAGTCAGCATAGCATATTTGTTCGGATTTGATCTGTATTCCAGTCAGATCAATTAAGCCTCACGTTCATTTTAAATAGCTCAAAAACATACTTAAGAACTTGACACACTTCATTATTAAACAGTAATTGACCAAAGACTAACCCTAAATCCTCAAAGAAAAGCCTAATATTATCCAGGACCTCAAACCTAAAAACAATAATGAATCTCAACAGAACACGAGGGTTCAATAAGTCAGGACATCTCTAGGTACGAAAAACGTTGTGTATATACAGTAAAATGATGAAAAAATGAACTTTAACTGTGTAATTAAAAGGTTAGTTCACCCAAAAATGAAAATTAGCCTGTGTTTTACTCACCTTCGAGGCATCCTAGCTGTATATGACTTTCTTCTTTCAGACGAATCCAATCAGAGTTATTTTTAAAATTGTCCTGGCACTTCTAAACTCCATCATCCTGGAATGGCTTCCGCGTACGACAGATCCCGGAAGCGATAGAAAAGTGTTTATTACGTTTGAAATATGGATATTTTTCTTACAATGGCTTTCATTTTCACCCAACTAAGTTTTCTGCCATTCTGAATGTTGTCAAACACGTACTCAAACCTTGGCTCAAATCATTTTCAGAATCTTTTATAAAGATATTTAATGCAAAAATAACAATGTTTACTGCATATATGCATATTCTTATGATTAAACTTGCTTTGTAGAGAAGGACCAAACTGTGCAGACCTTAAAAAACAAATAAGCTTCAAGCATCCAGAAGCCTAGAAAAAAAACTTGGCTTTGTAATTTCTACTTGTAGCCCTTTGTATTAGCCTCTGACTGTTATTATTCATTCGTTGTATTTTTTCAAGTATTAAAACAGTTGTTGTTGTGTTATAAGTATAGATATGAATTCAGTCATCTCTCAAACTGTGATCTCTACAGATCTCGCCCTGTACTGGAGCGTCCTGTTTGATTGAGATGCTTCAGAAAAAATGTCTGATGAGAGTCAATAATTCATTCATTCTTGATGATGAAGAGGCTCTTCAGTCTATTTGCCTGCCAGGCAGTGGTGGCTTCTGCAGATGGCGAAAATTTCTTAAGTAACTACAAAAGCTCCTAAAAATGATGCCCTGAAGAACAAGTGCATCAGCCATTCGTCGGTGTGCATTTTTGCCCTTTTGTTCTCCAGAATGCTTAGAACATTTTGAAATGAATTTAAACAATTTAATGAAGCTTTGCAATGCAGTCAGCAAATACATACAAAACACTGTTTTCATGGAGATATGCAATCAACCATTAAACTATTTTGCATGTAAAAGCATCTGTGTTTTTTTTTTTGTTGCTTTTATTTGGTTCATCTTAGGTCAAACAGAAAGTAACAATAAGGTACATATAGTAATATACTAGTAATAATAGATATACACATATCTACATATAACATTCAACCATACATTAATTCAGATGAAGAAAAAGAACAGAAAAAAACAGGCAATCATTGTTATACATTCAAAGAAACAGAGGAAAGAAAATGAATAAATAAACAAATAAAATAAAATTAGGATACAGTTGTCTCAAAATATTTCAGAAAAGGGCTCCAGACTCTCAAAAAAAGTTTAGGCTTTTGTTTTATCGCAAACCGAATCTTTTCCATCCTGAAAATAAAAAACCCATTGGCGATAAGGAGGGGGAGCTGCTGACTTCCAATTCATAAGATTAAGTCGCCTAGACAGTAGAGTTGCAAAGGCTACAGTATCAGCCTGTAATATGTTTAATAAAATGCCAAACAATGCTGTAAAGGGGTTGGGGTCTAAAGACTTTCCTCCAAAAATCAGACAGTTTTGGACAAGACCAGAAAGAATGCAATAACGTAGCAGGTTCAGTTGTGCAGCTAGGCAGGTTGGCTCAAAATCAGGAAATATTTTGTTTAATTTAGTTCTAGACCAATGGACTCTGTGCACCACCTTAAATTGAATGAGTGTGTGTCTAGCATTTATAGAAGATGAGTGTATACGGGCAAAAATTATATCCCAGATATTTTCCTCAAACGTCATATTCAATTCCTCCTCCCAGAGTGCCTTCAATGGACACATTGAGGGGGACTGTTTTGTGTTAATTATAGTATAGATTTTAGAAATAACCCCTTTCAAAGATGTATACAGGCCTAATATATCATCCAAGTATATTTTTAGTGGGCAAAAGGGGAAAGTTAGAAAACTGTTTACGAATAAAATTCCGTATCTAAATAAATGAGAGCTGGGTAAGTCAAATTTTTCTCTAAGTTGTGTAAAGGATACAAAATTGTTGTCAATGTATAGCTCACCAACTGTAGCTAAGCCATGTTCCCTCCCAGTGTTAAAAGCCCTATCCATCAAAGAGGGTGGAAATGAAATATTGCATAAAACTGGCACCATAGTACAAGGGTCTTTAAGGTCTAACGCTAAACGGAGTTGAGACCAAATCCTTAATGAATGCTTAACTGTTTTTTAAAAATTTTTATTAAAGGGGTCATATGATGCTTTTTTAAAGATCATTATTTTGTGTATTTGGTGTAACAGAATATGTTGACATGCTTTAATGTTCAAAAAACACATTATTTTTCAAATACTGTACAGTCCAAAGAGAAAGGAAAACTTGAAATCGCATCATATGACGTGACATCTAAGACGACCTTGATTACCGTAGTTCATTTTGACTTATTCCATATGAAAGAAGAAATATTTCACTGTAA
The DNA here is from genome assembly GCF_001515605.1 of Sinocyclocheilus anshuiensis. Lineage (NCBI taxonomy): Eukaryota > Metazoa > Chordata > Actinopteri > Cypriniformes > Cyprinidae > Sinocyclocheilus > Sinocyclocheilus anshuiensis. The sequence goes on from NW_015539941.1 coordinate 11,801, forward strand.
AAAAAGATTTTGGAATAAATATAGGAAGGCACTGGAAAAAATATAAAAATTTAGGAAGAACATTCATTTTGATAACATTCACCCTTCCTATCAAAGATCAACCCAATCTCATGAAAGTGTATAAATAGTACGCCAAATAAAAACTTTGGACTTTGGCGTGTATATGCTACGTGATGGGTAGGTTTAGGGTTGTGGGGTAGATGCGTATCATATGCACGCCAACAAATTTCGTATCATATGCACGCACAAACTGCGTATTATATGCACGCCAAAGTCCATTTTTGCGTATCAATACCACGAGTTTTCGCTTTTATTTGGCGTACTATTTATACGCATTTTCGTGAGACCAGGAGACATTTCCAGGACACGAAGAGAGACTTGACATGGTTATGGAGAGGACTAATGTTAGCACCAGAGCCGGCGCCAGCACAGCACTGATGAGGTGGCGGCTGAGGTGACGAAAGGGGGCGATGATATAGCACAAAGTAAAAGTAAAAAAAAAAAACTTATGTGGCCCATTCACCTATTTGTCGGACCGTAAACAAACCTGCCCACTACTACTACAACTATTAGAATACAGGGTTCACACAGATAGAGTTTTGGTCGCAAGACAGGTCAGTGGAAGATTTTTTTCAAGGTCTAGAGACGTGTTTTAGAAGCTGAATTTCTTTGAACTTGAGCGCCGTGTTTTAGAATGATGTATTATGCTAGGGTGACCATATTTCGGTTTTCAAAAAAGAGGACAGTGGGGGAAGGACGCAGAAGGGGGCTGGGGGCATTGGGTGTTGGGTTTGAAGGGGGTTAAAGTAGCCCCCAAAGTAGGGCACGGCCATATCCCATATCAAAACTCAAAACATGTCATTTCCATACGTAAAATACATATTTTACAGTCACCATTTTGCAGATTGATCAAACAGCTAAAAGGCTTCCATCCTTCACAAAACTTGTCATCTAGCCTACCACAGTTTTATCATAGTAGAATGCAAAATGTTTCAATAAGCATTTCAGTCAAATGTAATTTATGCAATATTTCAAACCTATGCAAGAAAATCTAAAGAAAAACCCGCCACAACAGTTTAAAGGGGTCATATGATGTTGCTAAAAAGAACATTATTTTGTGTATTTGGTGTAATGAAATGAGTTTATGCGGTCTAAGGTTCAAAAAACACATTATTTTCCACATACTGTACATTATTGTTTCTCCTCTATTCCCCGCCTTTCTGAAATGCGTCGATTTTTACAAAGCTCATCGGTCTGAAAAGCGAGGTGTGCTCTGATTGGCCAGCTATCCAGTGCGTTGTGATTGGCCGAATACCTCAAGCGTGTGACGGAAATGTTACG
>NW_015539941.1:14137-27905 GCF_001515605.1 Sinocyclocheilus anshuiensis
TCAGCAGGAGGGGAATAAGAAAAGAGTCCCGCGCAGAGCTTTAATACAAAAATGCACACAATGAATGGCGATTGTAGAAAGCAAAAGCAGAATCACGGACATTTTGGGCGAAAACCCGGCCGGACGCATTTTTTTAGGTCGAAAAAGAGGACACGTCCGGGGAAAAGAGGACGTATGGTCACCCTATATAATGCACGAGAATTATGCACGAGAAGCTGCTATAAAGACCTGAGATGAGAGCGAAGCATTCAAGACGTCGGGTAGCGCATTTACCTTGATATACAATGGAAAAGTACAGCAGCGGAATTTAAAAAATGCATTCTGAGTGAATGACCCTACTAAAAGCTACTTAGCAAATACAGATGGCAAAGTATTGAATAAAACAAAATCGCATAGCCAACAAATTCGAAAATCTGACATCCAGGAAATAAATGTCTTAGGCAGCAGTTTTTACCACAAATACAGTGATACTGTAAAGTGATACCACCACAAACACCAGAAATACTTAATTGTGTCTGCTTTACAATGAAACACAAGCTCATTGCGACCGATTCCATGACATAACAAATTCATTGCGACCCGTTTAACAGATGCATCATTTTAAGTTAGAACAACTTGAACAGCAACAAAAAAATAACAATACAGCTATTTTCACACTAATCTTGGGAGAGGGGGCGGGATAGTCCCGAGTGAGGGGGCGATGTCCCCCTGTGGAGCCAGTCCTGCTTAGCACTGAACAGGTCAGAGTATTTACGGGTCACCTGAATCCCCAGGTATTTAAAACGATTTCTGACAACCTTGAACTGAAAGGCAGAATATGAAATTTGAAGGAAAGATGAGTTCAATGGGAACAATTCACTTTTACTGAAATTTAGTTTGTATCCTGAGAAACTGCTAAAAGTATCTAAAATAGAAAGAATTTGAGGAATTGAAGTAAGAGGGTTAGATAAAAAAAGAAGAAGGTCATCTGCATATAAAGAAACCTTATGCACTGTTCCTGAACGGGTGATACCACAAACCTGTTCACTGGAAAGTAGGGCGATATCCTGAGAAACTACTAAAAGTATCTAAAATAGAAAGAATTCGAGGAATTGAAGTTAGAGGGTTAGATAAAAAATCTGTGCATTGGAACGTAGGGCAATTGCAAGAGGTTCAATAGCTATGGCAAATAACAATAGGGAGAGGGGTCAACCCTGTCTTGTGCCCCGATGTAGTTTGAAATACTCTGAAAAGCCATTATTAGTGCATACAGAAGCTTTAGGGGCCGCGTATAAAATTGTAATCCAAGATATAGCCTAAATATGGGGCCAAATCCAAATTTTCCTAAGACCTGTAAGAGATAATTCCATTCAACACAATCAAACGCCTTTTCCGGGTCAAGTGATAGTATCACCTCTGGATCATCTGAATGGGAAGAATACAATATATTACAAAGGCGTCTGTTGTTAGAAAAAGAATATCTATTGCGAATAAAGCCAGTTTGATCAGGTGAAATTATTTGACCCACAGAATTTTCTAAACGGATAGATAAAAGTTTGGCTAAGATCTAATAATCACAATTTAGTAGAGAGATAGGACGATATAAACCACATTCTAATGGATACTTTTCTTACTTTAGGAGCAGCGAAATCGTCACTTGATAGAGGCTTGCAGGCAAACAACCATTCTGAAGACTTTCTAAAAAAAACAAAAGTAAAATTGGGCTTAGCAAATTAGAAAAGACTTTGTAAAATTCAGACGGGAATCCATCAGGCCCTGGGGCCTTAAGATTTCATAGATTCCTTCATTTCTTAAATTTGAATGTTTTCCTCTAAAGAGTCACGAGATAACTTATTAATAGTGGGAAATTCAATTCCATTAAGAAAAGTGTTCATTGCGAAAGCATCTGGTGGGGATTTTGAGGAATATAAATTCACATCAAATTTCTTGAATTCAGAATTGATTGCTTTATAGTTTACGGTGATGGCTCCTGATAGTAATCTTAGTTGGGGAATCTACGTGACACTTCAGCCTCACGAATCTGCCGGGCAAGCAATTTCCCTGTTCTATCACTGTGCTCATCAATCAATTTTTCAGCCTCATCGGTTGATAATATGTCGGGTGATACCACAAACCTGTTCACTGGAAAGTAGGGCGATTGCAAGAGGTTCAATAGCTATGGCAAATAACAATGGGGAAAGGGGACACCCCTGTCTTGTGCCCCGATGTAGTTTGAAATACTCTGAAAAGCCATTATTAGTGCATACAGAAGCTTTAGGGGCCGCGTATAAAATTGTAATCCAAGATATAGCCTAAATATGGGGCCAAATCCAAATTTTCCTAAGACCTGTAAGAGATAATTCCATTCAACACAATCAAACGCCTTTTCCGGGTCAAGTGATAGTATCACCTCTGGATCATCTGAATGGGAAGAATACAATATATTAAAAAGGCGTCTGATGTTAAAAAAAAGAATATCTATCCCGAATAAAGCCAGTTTGATCAGGTGAAATTATTTGACCCACAGAATTTTCTAAACGGATAGATAAAAGTTTGGCTAAGATCTAATAATCACAATTTAGTAGAGAGATAGGACGATATGAACCACATTCTAATGGATTCTTTTCTTTCTTTAGGAGCAGCGAAATCGTCGCTTGATAAAGGCTTGCAGGCAAACAACCATTCTGAAGACTTTCTGAAAAAACCAAAAGTAAAATTGGGCTTAGCAAATTAGAAAAGACTTTGTAAAATTCAGACGGAAATCTTAAAACGGTAAATCTTACCAGATTTCATAGATTCCTTCATTTCTTAAATTTGAATGTTTTCCTCTAAAGAGTCACGAGATAACTTATTAATAGTGGGAAATTCAATTCCATTAAGAAAAGTGTTCATTGCGAAAGCATCTGGTGGGGATTTTGAGGAATATAAATTCACATCAAATTTCTTGAATTCAGAATTGATTGCTTTATAGTTTACGGTGATGGCTCCTGATAGTAATCTTAGTTGGGGAATCTACGTGACACTTCAGCCTCACGAATCTGCCGGGCAAGCAATTTCCCTGTTCTATCACTGTGCTCATCAATCAATTTTTCAGCCTCATCGGTTGATAATATGTTATATTCTACCTGTAAGAACTGACGGTCTTCAAAAAGTTCAGGGGAGGGATCAGAGGCATACTGGCTATCAATAAGCGCTATGGAGTTAGATATTTCTTTAAGATGTGTTCTCTTGATTTTTATGGGATGAGTAAGAAATTATTAGACCACGTAAATAACATTTCAAGCATTCCCAAATAGTGGAGTATGACATGCCTGGCGTAGTATTGACTTCCATAAAACTTGATATATTGGAAGAAATAAATTAAATGAAATCCTTGTCAGATAAGAGTCCTGGATTAAAACGCCACTGACAGTATTTAGGTGGCTGATGTGGAATCTGAAGTTCTAATATAATTGGTGCATGATCAGAAATGACAGTACTTTGGTAAGAACAGTTCTGTAAGTATGGAAGAAATGTTTGGTCCAAAAAGAAATAATCAATGCGAGAATACATCTGGTGAACATGAGAAAAAAAATTAATACTTCCTTTCAGAGGGATGCAAGTGTTGGAATGCATCACATATACCATACTTTTGCATAAATGTATGAATAACTGAGGCACTTTTGATAGAGCTATGATCTTTTTGGATGATCTATCAAGAACAGGAGACATGACGCAGTTAAAATCCCCAGCCAAAATAAGTGGGTGCGAATGTATATTAGGAATACAGGATAGAAAAGAAGAAATAAAAGTAGGATCATCATAATTAGGAGCATAAACCTTTGCAAGAGTCAAAGGAGTCGAGAAAAGTGTTCCTGATACAACGATGCATCTTCCTTTATGATCTACAACAGTATCAGAGGCTACAAATGGGACGGATTATAAATCACATCACATATCACATAAACACAAAAATTGCACTAAAATTGCACAGCCTCTAGATTTACAGTGAAATATTGAATGGAAAACCTGTCCTACCCAATCTCTTTTTAATCTAAAGTCATCAACAGAACGAAGATGCATTTCTTGCAAAAAAACAAAGTCCGCCTTTAAGCTCTTTAGATGGTTTAGGACTCGGTTGCGCTTAACAGGATTATTGACAGATTTACAGTTCCAGCTGACATATCTCAAAAAGTTTGCCATGTGAGAGTGTTTAATGAAAGAGACCAGAAAACACACAAACAAAATACATAAAAACTAAGAAAAGATGCCCAAACGGAAGCATAAAGTACACAAAAATGCATCCATGTGAAAAAGACAGCCTAAAATGAACACCATGAAGAATGAATGAACTTAGAAATGAACTCAGCTTTGAAAAAGAATCCCAAACTTTTCCTCCTTGCGCACCCTTACCCACTCTCCACCTATGAACTAAGCTAACACTACCCTTGATGGAGTGTACGCCACCCTGGGTTAACACCCAACAATACGTGCGAGTCACTTTTAATTGAAACTCGAACGTGACTCTGCAAACCACTAAATCATGTTACAACCAAAACAGGAAACTGAAACGTTAAACATTTTTATAAAGAGTAAAAAACTCTACATTATTCTCAGGGGGGTTAACTCTACATTATTCTCAGCTATTCATTTTTACTATTGCACCACAGCGAGAACTCCCGAGAAAATCAGTTCCCTTTAACTGAACATAACAGAGCAGGGAGTATATAATGAATCCCATAACAGGCTTAAAACAAACCAGTTAGTAAGAACAATACAGTCTTTTTCAGTTATAGATGTTTGGAAGTCAGGCAGCTATTTAATCCATCTGAACTTTCATTTACCTCAGCCAAACAGCTTGTGTCCAGTTTTCTTAAGGAGTTGTTATGTGCTGTTTTACATAGTCCATCGCTTCAGCTGGTGTATCGAACTTGTACTCAATGTCGTGCGTAATTCGAAAGCCGGTTAGACCTCTCAGCCCATATTTCACATCAGATCTGGACCTCAGCAGCCCTCTTTTTTTGCGATCTCGGGAGGGAAATCGGGGAAAATATAGACAATTTTGTCTTTAAATTTGAGCTGTTTAGCTTGAATGGTCCTCCAAAGGATATCCTCCTTGACGTCAAATCGGTGAAAGCATATGACAAGCGCCCGTGGCCGCTGACCCGCCGCGGTTCGCGCTGCCAGCGTACGATGGGCTCGGGCAAGAAGCTGGGGTTCACGGAGGCTGAATATTTCTTGCAGTGCTTCTACAATGAATTTTGTGGGCTGTGTGCCCTCCATACCCTCGGGAATACCCACAAGACACAAATTGCTTCTGCGAGAGCGACATTCCAGATCTGTGCACTTAGCCTGAAGAGCCGCAATCTCGTTCCGTAAGGAGGCCACAGTCGGTTCAAGTACCTGCAGACTAGTCGTCCACTCTGATGTCGCATTTTCCAGGGCTGCGTTTCCCAAAAGCATCGTAAACTTAAGTTGATCATAGCTCTATTGGTTTCAATGGGTCTATGTACTTAAGCTTACGATGCTTTTGGGAAACGCAGCCCAGGCTAGTTAGTCTCTCCTCGTGCGCTTTCACTTCTGAAGTTACCACCATTAGTGAATTGTGCACCTCTTTTCGCAAGGATGATATTTCTTTTCGGAACTCGGTTGCATGTGTGTCAAATTTTGGCGAATTCCAGCTTCCAAGGACTTAATCACTGCCATTATTGTAGCACCATCAATTATGCTAGCTTCATCTTTGGCTGACTCTGCAGATCCGTTGGATTTCTTTGAGTCAGTCTTTTTCTGTTGCGAAGCCTTCGACATTGAGGTGTAAAGTTCAGAGATATCCCTCAAAACAACTTAGTAGCTGTGACCAGTAGGTTAAAATGCATTGTAACTTATGTGGAAAGTAAATATAGCAATCAGTTTGCAGAGCTCCCGATCTTACGACTTCACACGGTAGACGCTAAACCGGAAGTCACGTCTGTGTGTATTTAATGGAAAATTGTAAGCATGTTTATATAAATTTGGGTGTTCTTAGTGCCAATGCCTAATGTCAAAAGCATTCATCTAGTATTGTTTTTCGCTTTTCTATTCTGATAAACATAGAGTTAAAAAAGAGAAACATTTTAATAAAAAAAAAACTGCAATAACAAACAGCAACGTTTAAGGTTTATTCCACAGAACCACAGCCACATCAGACAGCAGGAAATGTCTACTTCACTAGAAACCACAGAAACAGCACATTAGCTTGTTTGCACAATGCAGAAAGCTGATAAAGATTGTAAAACTGCATTACAGAGGCGTTATATTGAAACGCAGTGTGTATACGCTGCATAGAATAGAGGGGGCGCTACTGAGACAGATTGAATCCGCTGAATGACAACAAATAAACTAATGTATTTTTTTTAGAAAAAACATGATCAGAAATCAATTTCAATTAATCTCTGCTTGTATTTCACTTAAAGAAAATGCAAAACAACAAATTCTGTGCATATAAATAATAACTAACAAAATATACAAATAGTATAAGCCTATTTTTTGCTTAAAAAAACTATTTAAATTTATTGATTTAACAGGTGTCAGCAACACACGGAGAACACTCAGGTAAGTAGTTAATTACAACTGGCTTTATTTACTGATGAGCAGAAGACGAAGATGGCAAAAGCAGGTAAGTAACAACAGTTCAGGGAAGTTGGCAAGTGAACTTAGCTGGGTAGTAACTAGAGTCCTTTTCAGAAGACGATGGAGCAAAGGGATCGCAGGAGCACAGGAGAAACAGAAGGGAAAACAGGTAGGTAGTAGGAGTCAACTAAGAGTCACGAGAGGTAACCTTGAGACCAGACACTGATACAGGGGAGTGCGAGTGGCTTTAAAGGAGCGCTGATTGGCAGCAACAGGTGCGGGTGGTTAAAATGCTGGTGATTGCGAATGTGGCAGAGTGTGTGGAGGTGTGGCTGAATCCCTGACAGCAGGAGTTTCATCCAAAGCATTACAGCAGAACCAAACCCTTATGAAAAGTAGTACACTTTACCACACTTTATAATAAATAAATATTTAAATATAATTTACTGTCATTTCTTTTGAAATTTGTGTTGTATTTAAACACAACACATTGGTATTGATGTGCATTAACTTTGAATGTAACATCAAATAACAGACAACACTTAACTGGACACTTAAGACTGAATCCCAGCCGAGTCTGAGCATTATGTGTGTGTCTTTGTGAGAGACTGTGTAGGCAGAGAGCCTGGCAGCACTTTATTTTTGTTCTGTTTATTATTTTCTGAGTAAATAAAAAGGTTTTACTCGCCACCCCTGTCTTCCTCATCCTTCATCTTATTGAACCGTATTACACTGGTGCCAAAACCCGGGACGAGGAAGCTGGCACGCCGCCATGCAGCCAGCTCAATCAACGCTGCTTGCGGAGCTTGTGAAGTCACTCGCTGGGCTTCACAAAACCCAACATCAGGCGCTGATGGACCTCAAGCTGGAGCAGGAAGATCTTTTTCGCTTGTTGGTCCAGGCACAGGATGAAGACCGGCGGGTCCTCCGGAGCTTGCTTGGCCGGGAGGTCGCCTCAGTCGCGGCCCCCTCCATCGCCTACGTCCCGCTGATGAAGATGGGTCCACAGGATGACCTGGAGGCATTCGTGGATCTCTTTGAGAGAACAGCGGAGGCGTGCGGCTGGGGGCGCACCCAATGGCCGGTGCGCCTGATCCCGCTGCTGACTGGTGAAGCGCAGGTGGCAGCCCAGCAGCTGCCTGTAGCGAACCTCCTAGCCTATGACGATCTGAAGCGGGCCATCCTTCAACGAGTCGGACATATCAGGCTTTGGTGGATTCAGGCTGTAACCAAACCTCCATTCAAAGCCTGATGCAACAAAGGGCATTGGATATAAGCCGCAAGGTTAAGGTGAGGTGTGTGCATGGGGATGTGGTGGACTACCCTTTAGTGCCTGTTAGTATTAAATTTCGGGGGAAAACGCATAGAATGAAGGTGGAGGTTAATTTCCACCTTAGGCATCCGCTGATTTTTGGTACAGATTGGCCAGCTTTTACACAATTACTGGGGGTTTTGTGTGCGGATGCTGCTTGGAAGACGGGGCTGGGAAACGGAGAAGTGGTGGCGCAGACTGGAGATCCGGTTTCGGTTCCTTCACAGACTGACTCGGAGGAAACGAGAGCGAGGGCGGAGCTTAAGTACCCTGAGCTAGGGGACTTTCCTCTTGAGCAGTCTAGTGATGAGACGCTTAAAAATGCGTATGACCGGGTCTGCACCATCGACGGACAGCTTCTCCAGCTTGATCAACCACTCTCTTATCCTTATTTTTCCCTTATAAAAGATAGGTTTATCGGGTGATCCAAGATTCCCAGACAAAAAGAAATATAACCCAGTTATTAGTCCCAAAAAGCCGTTGGGAAATGCTTTTCCAGGCGGCTCATTGTAGTCTCATGGCAGGCCATTCATGAGAAAGTCCGCCGGTGGTGTGTGGCGTGTTGTGAATGTCAGCTGGTAAATCCTCCGGCCAGTTCAAAAGCGCCATTGCTTCCATTACCACTGGTAGAGGTCCCCTTCGAGAGAATTGGTATGGACCTCATTGGGCCATTAGAACGTTCAGCACGCGGACATCGTTTTGCATTAGTTCTGGTGGACTATGCAACACGATACCCGGAAGCAGTGCCACTACGCACCATCTCTGCAAAGAGTGTGGCGGACGCGCTGTTTTGAGTCATCTCCCGAGTGGGGATCCCCAAAGAGATTCTCATTGATCAGGGCACGGCGTTTATGTCACGTACGTTAAGTGAACTATACGAACTTTTGGGCATTAAATCGATTCGCACTAGTGTCTATCACCCACAAACAGACAGCTTGGTGGAACGATTTAATCGCACATTAAAATCTATGGTTCGTAAGTCTGTGAAGGAGGACGCCAAAAATTGGGATAAATGGCTCAAGCAACTGTTGTTCGCGGTGCGGGAGGTTCCACAAGCCTCCACTGGGTTTTCCCCATTCAAGCTTCTCTATGGTCGTCTCTGTAATGAGGAGTCAGAGGCGTGCGGATCCATTTGCAACTTTTATTAAAATGAAAGGCAGAGTTAAACAGGCAGTAATCAAACAACAGCGTCACGAACAGCAGGGATGATCCAGGAGAGTAAACAGAGGCAGAGCAAGGGTCGGGGCAGGCGGCAGAGAATCACACTAGTAGTAACAGTCCAAGGTAATACACAAGAGATCTCAAAACAGGGGATAAACGCTCAGAAATGTAGCCGGGGCAATACAAGACTTCGCGAACACTGAGAGTCTGGGAGCTGCTTAAATGGGGAAGCTAAGGGGAAACACCTGTGCCAGTAATCAGTCCCAGGTACGGGGTGTATAGGAAATGTAGTCCATGAACGTTAGTACTCGGGAGAGGGTGTCCTCCGGAGGCCGTCGGAGAGAGCCACAGAGGCCTGATTCGTGACAGTCAGCCCTGCGGGGTGCTTGACGTCATTAGAGAGGAGGGGCCTTCAAACAGCCGTAGTGAAATTCAGTATGTCATGGACCTCCGAGCAAAACTCCACACCTTGGGGCGGCTTTCTATAGAGAATTTGCTCCAGGCTCAGGACAGACAAAGTCGGCTGTACAAAAGGGGTACGCGAGAGCGTCAATTTACACCGGGAGAGAAAGTGCTTGTATTACTTCCAACATCTAGTTCTAAATTACTTGCGAAGTGGCAAGGACCTTTTGTTGTTACACGGCAAGTGGGGGATCTCGATTATGAGGTAAAGCAAACGGACAGGGGTAATTCATGTCAAATTTATCATCTCAATCTTTTAAAACATTGGAATGAGGTGACATCGGTTGAGTTAGCAGCGGCCATTTCGGCAGAGGAAGATCTCGGACCAGAAGCGGCTGTCAAAACCAATCCGCTCGCTCTGGTCCCCGGGGGAGATCACCTCTCGCCACTGCAGCTCACTGAGTTAGCCAAGTTGCAAGCAGATTTTGCGGATGTGTTTTCACCCCTGCCCGGTCGCACGAGCACCACATCGAAATGATCCCCGGGGAAGTGGCGCGCAGCCGTCCCTATCGTTTACAGGAACACAATAAAAAAGTGGTACAGGATGAATTAACGGCCATGTTAGAGTTGGGAGTAATAGAAGAATCGCATAGCGACTGGGCGAGCCCAATAGTTTTAGTGCCTAAAACGGACGGCTCCGTCCGTTTCTGTGTTGATTACAGAAAAGTGAATGCAGTGTCGAAATTCGATGCTTATCCAATGCCCCGAGTTGACGAGCTGCTTGATTAGTTAGGTTCGGCTCGCTTTTATTCGACACTGGATTTAACGAAAGGGTATTGGCAGATCTCCCAATCGCCATTATCCAAGGAAAAAACAGCCTTCACAACGCCATTCGGATTACACCAATTTGTTACTCTTCCGTTCGGGTTGTTCGGGGTTCCCGTCACCTTTCAACATCTCATGGACAAGATCCTCCGGCCACATTTATGCCGCGTATGCCGCTGCCTATCTATACACAGTAATGATTGGCAGCGGCATATGGAACATCTGCACGCTGTCCTGAGATCACTGAGGGTGGCTGGACTCACGGCGAACCCGCGGAAGTGTGCAATTGGGCGGGTGGAGGTACGGTATCTGGGCTTCCACTTGGGTCATGGGCAGGTGCGTCCCCAAATTGACAAGACATCTGCGATTGCAGCTTGCCCAAGTCCCAAGACCAAAAAGGAGGTGAGACCGTTCCTGGGGCTGGCGGGATATTATAGAAGGTTTATTCCTAATTATTCAGAGCTCACCAGCCCGCTGACTGATCTCACTAAAAAGGAAGCACCAGATCTGGTCCAGTGGACGGAGCTGTGCCAACAGGCCCTTACCAAGGTAAAGGCTGCCCTGTGCGGCGGGCCGCTCTTACACTCTCCTAACTTTGATCTCCCTTTTTTGTTGCAGACGGACGCATCGGACAGGGGGCTGGGTGCAGTCCTGTCCCAGGTAGTCGGAGGAGAGGAGTGGCCGGTGCTGTATCTGAGTCGAAAGCTCTCAAAGAGAGAGACCAGATACAGCACCATTGAAAAAGAGTGTTTGGCCATTCGCTGGGCTGTCCTCACCCTTCGTTATTACCTCCGGGAACTCACTCTCTGTTCGGACCATGCGCCCCTCCAGTGGCTCCACCGTATGAAGGATACCAACGTGCGGATCACCCGTTGGTATCTAGTTTTACAGCCTTTTAAGTTCAAGGTGGTCCACAGGCTGGGGGCCCAGATGGCTGTGGCCGACTTCCTCTCTAGAAATGGGGGGGGAGGGGCTGCATGCCGGATGGCTCCCTGGCCTGAGTTGGGTGGTGGGGGTATGTGGCGAGGGGGGGATGGGGTCGTTGGAAGGCGAAAGGCTGCAGCGGGAGACGAGCGGTGATAGGGAGGTCAAGTGAATGATGACTAACACCTGTCTCTAATTCCAGTGATTGGGGGATAGACGAGAGATAAGTGCCCCGCAGACCTGGGAGAGGGAGAGAGAGAGACTGAATCCCAGCCGAGTCTGAGCATTGTGTGTGTGTCTTTGTGAGAGACTGTGTAGGCAGAGAGCCTGGCAGCACTTTATTTTTGTTCTGTTTATTATTTTCTGAGTAAATAAAAAGGTTTTACTCGCCACACCTGTCTTCCTTGTTCTTCATCTTATTGAACCGCATTACAATGACAAATTACAGTAATTCTCATTGTTTATACAAAAAAATTACTGTATTATCTGTACAGTATTTTTTCTGTTTTCTTAAATTATGTACAAATTTATGTAAAATTAAAAAATAATCTGTAATTAAATAATGTAGCTCATTATATTAAAGGTTTATGTCCATACTAGCAATTTAATGTTCTTTTTTGTAATTTTAAAGTAAATCTTATTAGTTTTATATTTAGCTGTATTTTTACATTCAAACTCTGTAATTTTATATAGAATAGAAATAGAATATATAGAATAGAAAATCAGCCTTAAAATCCACAAATCATGTAACCATGCAATAAAAAATTTATTGCATTAAAAATGTTTTATTTTTATAAAGAAAACATCAACCAATAAAGAGTGAGTGTATAAATTATACAATCAATAAAACGCAACATACAGACACGTGTAATCACAAGAATTTATTGCAGAAATGCCAAAAAGCAGTACGTCCAAATGACGACGCATTGCAGTCGCAGTCCTCTCTGGCGGAATATAATAGTTTAGTGTGAGGAGCAGGGCATAATTTAAGTTGTTAAACACTGCAAATACTATCCCGATCCACTCCGTAAAGGCGCGCGTTTCTCATTCAAAACACGCATCACCGGAAACACGGCATGTCACAATCTATGACGAAACCGGTGAGAGCCAATGAGCGTTTGATATAAAACTTGTTGTAAAACTTCTTAACGGCAAATTTTGAAATGGTTACTATAGCTACAGAGGAAGGAGATAGGCCGTTTCTTAATACCAAGTACGCAAAGTTCGGACTTCGCAAGTTCGACTCGGGAGTGCGAACTCCTGAAGACAAAGAGGACACAAGTCCGGTAATTCTGCAAATGGAACAGTAGCATACTTGATAACGTCAGTAAGCTCGCCTTGGCTACTCCGGTTTATCGACACTGTGTTACAATATGACGAAATATGATATCAAACACCACTTCCTCTTTTTGTTTTCATTTAAACATATGGTCCCACTTTATATTAAGTGGCCCTAATACCTGTGTACTTACATAGTAACTAGATGTGTACGTAGTATGTAACCACAGTGTAAGTACACATTGGTACATAGTATCTACAGCTGTAATGTTTGTGTTACACATATGTAACAACCCACTGAATGGTATGTGTAAGTACAAACAGAACAAACTGAGACAGACTCAATCCAGAAGAACTGTGTCTCCGAGACGCTTCAAGAAACCTCCTGCAAAGCTACAGTGCTGTTAAAAGTTTTAGGCACTTGTGTAAAAATGCTGTAAAATGAGGATGCTGTCAAAAATAATGTCATAAATAAATTTTCTGTATCAATTAACTTCTGTTAACTAAATGAAATCAACATTTGGTTTGAGCATCTTTGTGTTTAAAGCAGCTTTTGCTCTCGGTGCAGTTGAGCGGAGTTTCTCAGGAGCTTTGCAGGAGGTTTCTTGAAGCGTCTCGGAGACACAGTTCTTCTGGATTGAGTCTGTGTTTGTTCTGTTTCTTCATGTGACTCCAGACAGACTGATGATGATCAGATCAGATCTCTGTGTGCAGCACAAAAATCTCACTGGATTATTACAATTAATGGCAAAATGAATGTTTGGAAATATAAAATGATATTTTCTACTGACACACTACAGCAAAAGATAGAAATAACTGACTTAATTTGCTGCTTATTATTAGTGAGTATTAATATATGTGTAATATGTGCTTTATAAGCACTAATAAACAGCCAATATGTTAATAACAGGCATGCTAATAAGCAACTAGTTAATAGTGAGAATTGGTCCCTATACTAAAGTGTTACCAAAAAATGAAATTGCATTATATTATATTATATTATATTATATTATATTATATTTGTTATGTTATATTATATTAGTTATGTTATGTTACATATTGTTATGTTATGTTATATTAAATTATATATTATATATTATATTATATTATATTATGTTATGTTATGTTATGTTATATTCTCTGAAACTGTGATCTCTACAGATCTCTACCTGCATTGAAAAGCCCTGTCAACCCAGCACCAAAAATGAGTGTATACTGACAGACTGGTCATACTTATGGCCATTTGAGGACGGAAAATCGGTTCATGAGTCTGCCTGCATCAGACACAGCGATGGATCC
>NW_015539941.1:27950-31275 GCF_001515605.1 Sinocyclocheilus anshuiensis
CGATGCGTTTTTGTAAGAAAAATATCCATATTCAAAACGTAATAATCACTTTAATGTAGCTTGCGCTCACTGTTCTACACGGAAGCAGCTCTGGGGGAATGACGTATGGAGGTCGGCTTTGCGCATGCGCTGCTCAGAAGTGACAAAAGCGGAAGCGCAGCGGAAAGATCAAAACAAAACAACGGTCACTAATTAGAAGTACAATGCCCAGATTTTTAGCCCAATTTACAGTCTGGACAGGTTTTGGGCCATGTGAGTAGACAGATTTCACAGAAAATCACATTGTGTATTCAATTATTCAACTTCAATTTTTTAGATTTCATCCAGTCTGAGAATATCACAGTTTGATAATATTTGAGATGATTTTAGAGCACATATCATTTTCACTTATCATGCATCTCTTAGCAACAAGACAGGTTTCTGCATGAGTTTGTGGTGTTTGGAATGAGTTCAAAGTCTGTTTGTTTGTGTATGACATCCAGTTTTTCCTCTGTAACATTTACAAAGTCAGCATAGCATATTTGTTCGAATTTGATCTGTATTCCAGTCAGATCAAGTAAGCATTATGTTCCTTTTTAATAGCTCCAAAACATACTTAAGAACTTGACACACTTCATTATTAAACAGTAATTGACCAAAGACTAACCCTAAATCCTCAAAGAAAAGCCTAATATTATCCAGGACCTCAAACCTAAAAGCAATAATGAATCTCAACAGAACACGAGGGTTCAATAAGTGAGGACATCTCTAGGTACGAAAAACGTTGTGTATATACAGTAAAATGAACTTTAACTGTGTAATTAATTGAGATGCATTTTAAAATTGTCCTGGCACTTCTAAACTCCATCATCCTGGAATGGCTTCCGCGTACGACAGATCCCGGAAGCGATAGAAAAGTGTTTATTACGTTTGAAATATGGATATTTTTCTTACAAAGGTCCAGGAGAGATCCTCTGTGATGTGATTTTGAATGTTGTCAAACACGTACTAATGCATTTGCATACTTGGCTTTGTAATTTCTACTTGCAGCCCTTTGTATTAGCCTCTAACTGTTATCATTCATTTATTGTATTTTTTCAAGTATTAAAACAGTTGTTGTGGTGTTATAAGTATAGATATGAATTCAGTCATATCTCAAACTGTGATCTCTACAGATCTCGCCCTGTACTGGAGCGTCCTGTTTGATCGAGATGCTTCAGAATAAATGCCTGATAAGAGTCAATTCATTCAGTATTGATGATGAAGAGGCTCTTCAGTCTATTTGCCTGCCAGGCAGTGACGGCTTCTGCAAATGGCAACAAATTATTGTTATATAACTACAAATGCTCCTAAAAATGATGCCCGAAAGAACAAGTGCATCAGCCATTCTTCAGTGTGCATTTTTGCCCTTTTGTTCTCCAGAATGCTTAGAACATTTTGAAATGAATTGAAACAATTTAAAGGGGTCATATGATGCGATTTCATTTTTTCCTTTCTTTTTGGAGTTTTACAAGCTCTTGGTGCATAAAGCTATGTGTGAAGCTTTTCTTAATTTTTTTGTTAGTAAAATAAGTAATCTAAGACTGGTGATAACTCCCTCTTGCTTCGATCCCTCTTTGCCCCGTTTGTAGTGCTGCTTTTAGTCATTTTAAACCCATTTCTGGCACTCATCTTCAAGAAATAGTGGATCAGCTTAAGCCTTTGGGCTCTTCTGTTGATATAATTCCTCCATATTTTCTTAAACAAGTTTATGATGTAATTGGTCCACAGCTCTTGTTTATGATAAATCGCTATTTAGAAACCGGTATTGTACCTGACTTATTAAAACATGCAATAGTCCACCCCCTGCTTAAAAAACATAACTTAGACCTCACAGTGTTAGCCAACTTTAGACCTATCTCAAATTTGTCATTTATCGCTAAGATTTTAGAGAAAATTGTCCTACAGCAATTGCAGGGTTTTCTAGATGACAACATGATTTTTGAAATATTTCAATCTGGTTTTAAAAAACATCACTCTACTGAGAGTGCATTGTTGAAAGTTTTAAATGATATTTTAGTAACCTGCGATTCTGGCAACTATGCTGTGCTTGTGCTCCTAGATTTGACCGCTGCATTTGATACGGTCGATCACGAAGTTCTTATTGCTCGGTTGGAGCAATGCACAGACATTAAGAGTAGTGCCTTAAATTGGTTTAAATCTTATTTTTCTAATCGAAGTTTTTCAGTTAATATTGGAGATCATTTTTCTAGTGCTGCTTCTTTATTATGTGGGGTTCCTCAGGGATCCATGTTGGCTCCCATTCTTTTTTCAATATACATGCTCCCACTTGGTTCTATCTTCAGGAAGTATGGGCTGTCATTCCATTGTTATGCTGATGACACCCAAGTTTATCTGCACTTAAAACGTAATTCAGACGGTTTGGACACTCTCAGGGCTTCCTTGTCAGATGTAAAGTCCTGGCTGTCTCTAAACTTTCTGAATTTTAATGAGAGTAAAACAGACATTATAGTCTTTGGTCCTTCAGATTAAATTAATAATCCCAAAGCAAATCTTGCTGGGCTGTCTTCATGTGTGAAGACATCGGTGAAAAACCTGGGTGTTGTCTTTGATGAGTCTCTGAAATTTGATAAGCAGATAAACTTGGTGGTGAAATCATGCTTTTTTCAGTTGCGAATGCTAGCAAAAGTAAAGTCTTTTCTCTCCTTCAAAAATTTTGAAAAAGTAATCCATGCCTTTATATCCTCCAGGCTGGATTACTGTAATTCTCTATATGTTGGGATTAGCCAATCAGCTTTGTCCCGATTACAGTTAGTTCAAAATGCAACAGCCAGACTGCTTACGGGTACTCGAAAACGGGACCACATCACTCCAATTTTACGCTCTCTGCACTGGTTACTAGTGCGCCACAGAATTGATTTTAAAATGTTACTCATAGTGTACAAATCTCTGAATGGTATGGCCCCATCTTACCTTTCTGACCTGTTGATTGAATATTTTCCCACCAGATCACTTCGGTCTTCCAAACAGAGACTGTTGGTTATCCCTAGGTCGAAGTATAAGTGTAGAGGTGACTGTGCATTCTCTGTAGTTGCCCCCAGACTCTGGAATGAATTACCTATCACAATCAGACATGCCCCCTCTGTATCTGCTTTTAAATATATCTTAAAAACGTATTTGTTTGACAAGGCTTACAATCTGTATTAACACTTTCCTGCCTTACATTTTATTGTTTTTTATTATACTTTGTGTATTTTTAAGTAAATGTGTTTTTGTGTTTTCATTATTTATTTTGTTGTAAAGCACATTGGACAACCATGGGTTGTAATTAATGGTGCTATATAAA
>NW_015539941.1:31333-38181 GCF_001515605.1 Sinocyclocheilus anshuiensis
AAACTACTTTGTTTGGCCTTCCAAAAGAGGACGATATCTGCTTCATCATGCCTAGAGCTGATCTGTGCTGGTCGCTGAGGGAATACATCAACTTCGCGCTGTGGATCACCGGATCGGCTTTCACAATGGACGAAGCGGAGTCCAGCCCGGGGTCGTCACATGTGGTTGCCGCAGGCCCGCCGGACGTTCACTCTAGGCCGCCGTGTGTGAAGCTGTGTGCTTCGTTGTGAAAGCAGTGGTTAAGTTGTATTTACAACACTGTTCCAGAACAGTTCAACCCAAATATTCAGATGTGTGCAGCGCATTTTATGGAGGACTGTTTCCTGATCCTGGGAGAGTAGACTACAATGCCGGCTGTTCTGACTCACAGACTCTAAGTACGTTTTTTATATTTAAAGGATTTACCACTGATGATTCAAACACAAGTTTTGAGCAGTGTAGAGTAGCGTTTGTAGTTTGTAATTTCTCTGATCACAAATGCAGACATGGTTTTATGTTTACGCGGCGCGATGCAACGCAATGCAACGCAATGCATAAAAAGACACTATAAGTCATTATAATCCATGATTATGTCCCCACTGGATGCAACAAATGCCTCGTTTATAATGGGTTTTAATGTTTATGTCTCATCGCTCCGGCCGGGACAAGGCATCACAATATGGCAAGGCGGCGTAACATTTCCGTCACATGCTTGAGGTATTTGGCCAATCACAACGCACTGGTTGAAATGAATTTAAACAATTTAATGAAGCTTTGCAATGCAGTCAGCAAATACATACAAAACACTGTTTTCATGGAGATATGCAATCAACCATTAAACTCTTTTGCATGTAAAAGTGTCTGTGTGTATTTAATGGGAAATGTAAGCATGTTTATATAAATATGGATTTTCTTAGTGCCAGTGCCTTATGTCAAAAGTATTCGTCTAGTATTGTTTTTCGCTTTTCTATTCTGATGAACATTGAGTTAAAAAGGGAGTTTAATTTAAAAAACTGCAATAACAACAACGTTTAAAGTTCATTCCACAGAACCACAGCCACACCAGACAGCAGGAAAAGTCTACTTCACTAGAAACCACAGAAAC
This sequence comes from Sinocyclocheilus anshuiensis, assembly GCF_001515605.1. Lineage (NCBI taxonomy): Eukaryota > Metazoa > Chordata > Actinopteri > Cypriniformes > Cyprinidae > Sinocyclocheilus > Sinocyclocheilus anshuiensis. The sequence continues at coordinate 32,418 of NW_015539941.1, forward strand.
AGCATATTAGCTTGTTTGCACAATGCAGAAAGCTGAAAAAGATTGTAAAACTGCATTACAGAGGCGTTATATTGAAACACAGTGTATGTATATAAGCTGCATAGAATAGAGGGGGCGCTACTGAGACAGATTGAATCCGCTGAATGACAACAAATAAACTAATGGATTCTTTTTAGAAAAAACATGATCAGAAATCAATTTCAATTAATTTCTGCTTGTATTTCTCTTAAAAAAGGCAAAACAGCAAACACTTTACCCAAATGACCAAAATATCCAAATAGTATAAGCCTATTTTTTCCTGAAAAATAAATAAATAAATGTATTCATTTAGCAGATGTTTCATCCAAAGCATCAGAGCAGAACCAAACCCTTATGAAAAGTAGTACACTTTAGCAAACTTTATAATAAATAAATATTTAAATATAAGTTAATGTCATTACTTGTATGCATGTCATGTATTTAAATACAACACATTGGGATTGATGTGTATTAGCTTTAAATGTAATATCAAATAACACACTACAATTAAAATTACAATCAAATACTTTACATGTCCTGTACATCTTTAAAGCACAATAATTATTAAATTATTAAAATTAAAACATTATTATTAACAATGTACTTTAAAGTAAAAACTTTAAATTTGAACTTTTTACAAAATGCATTTTTTAAAAGTGTAATTAAGTGCATAAGGAAACAGCCATGGAAGCGTCTCTTTTTTAGTAGACTTAAGTGGCATTTATTCGATTAATATTATATTATCTGCAATTACAGTTCTTTTTTATGTACCTTTAATATTTGAAGTACACTACAAGTGCACAGTCACTACTATTAGGCACACATGTTTTTTCACAAGGGGGTATGTTAGCAGCAGCAGTTTTTTTGTTTTTTTTTGTCATCAGGACATACATTTTCAGTACTACTAATCAAAGTACATAATACATTTTATTTGCCGTACCATATAGTGTTTAAAAATCTAATATATAATATACAAAAAACCAAAGTGTCACATATTTTGTTCTTTATCAAAATCAATAGCTTGCCATATTTAGAACAAAAATGGATTCAAATCGAGTGAAACGAATGAAAAACAAGGTTGTTTTGTACTTACCATGTCCCTGTAGTTTGAGTAGAACGTCTGATCAACAAGAGGGAATTTATCTGCTCCCAGTCTCTTGTAGATGCTGATCAGTTGAGCAAACTGGGAGAAAACAGAGAATCAGTCTGGATGAAAATGTTGAAAGCACTGAAAGTGTCATTTAGCAGTGTCTATGCCACAATGCAGTCTGATCTGAAGTCACAATTATACATTATTACACATTCAAAAATAACTGCATACCTGTATATATTCTGAACCCAGAAACCACTAGGAAGTTTTAATGCTCCTCAAATTGGCAATTTCTTTTAAAAGAAAAACACACAGTACAAAACAATATGTCTACTCACAGCCCATGGCTTGTCACAGAGGTTGTAAATGGACTCCAGCGAGTTGACGCTGGGGATCCCGGCATAATGCAACCCGATGATTATATTGCGGAAATCTTCATTCTGTGCCATGCTATAAGCGTGCTGTCGCACCAAGACGAAGTCAGGCTTGAAGGACCTGTGTGAACAATAACATATATAGAGAACAGAGCAAAAGTGTCAGTCTATTATCTGTTTAACATTTAAATTGAGTAGCGTTTAATTATGTGTGTACTATTTTACACTATGCTAAGCCTATTGAGCAAAACCACATAAAAATAACTAACTGTTTCCTTAAATATCACTAATAATAAATAGATTTAATGTCTAGCTTTTTGACTTGTGGCCACATCGTGTGCAATATTTTCTTCGGACCGGAGTCAATTATTCTACTTATACTACGGTTACCACACCTCAAAACATTGTTCAGATGTTTTATTTCAACACATTTGTCAGGTTTTTGTCCTAAAAACAGTTATGTAAGTAGGATTAATTTCTTATGCATCTCAATCCGACGCCTCTGCTGCTAATTCCAAAACATCAGACCTAGCAATGCAGGATTGAGCCATTGATAGCAGACTAATGCAGTTAATAATTAAGTTATTAGAGATAGAGAGTGAGAAGCGTGTGTGAATTTCCTCTGTGAGTCTGTGCGTCTCTCAACAGTGTTCGGCAACAGCGTCTAATAGCCAAACTGTAAGTTTATCTGCTTCAACAACAGCGCCATTATTACCTCACTAGTAAGAAATGTTTGTAGCTTAAAGTAGCTAAACTATTTTTCTGAAAAATCACCAGAGCAGTGCTGACAACATGTTTCTGCATGGCTGTGTGTCCGTAGTACTGTATGTTTGTTCGTTTGTAAGGGAGAGAGAGCAGGAGAAATGGAGCATGTGGCAAAAACATGGAAATGATTTGTCGTTTTTACCTTGTTGTTTACTGTATTACTTCCGGGGCGCTGTTCGGCGGCTGACCCAGAGCCTCACGCTAAACGTTGTTTTTTTATAGTTTTGTCTCGATACGTGCTATTGTTTTGTAGTGATTGTGTGGTTGAGCTTCCTGCACTGTGGATTATGGAGATAACTAGGACATAGCTAAATCTGAACGCCTTATTTGCATTGTTTTCCATGAACAACTCCTTGTCTGGGCCTAGGCAAGATGTGACCTACTCCAGAGAGTACTTGATGTCTCTACAAAGACATGCAGGACAGCTGGATCTTGAATTATTAATGCACGATTGCCCCGAAATCGCACGGAAACCTAATTTAAAAGCGAAGAAGTTGAAGAGAAGGGGTGCAAGAGGGGGTATTCGGGCCAGGCTTCGGAAGCGAGGTGTGGGATTCCCTCTTCCCATGATAACGCTGTCAAATGTGCGGTCGCTTAATAATAAAATGGATGAACTGATGGCCAGGGTAAAAGTCGAGAATGACTTTAAAATGAGTAACCTGATCTGTCTAACGGAGACATGGCTCAAAGACGAGACTGAAGTTGCGCTTCCTGGTTACATCACAATAAGAGCAGACCGGGACAAACACCAATCAAACAAATCGATCGGGAGAGGTATTTGTATCTTTGTGGACAGTAATTGGGCAACACAACTGCGCATTCATGCAAAAGTGTGCACCCTGACTATGAGTTGCTTTCTGTATCATTTAGACCGTTCTATCTTCCAAGGGAATTCGGACAGATTACCATCATTCTGGTTTATATACCGGGACCTAAATATGAGGAAGCTGCTGGTAGGATAAGTGAGAGTTTTAACAACGTACTCTTGCGCTCTGTGGACCAGCCTGTCTTCATACTTGGGGATTTTAATAACTGCAAACTTTCCAGTCATTTACCAATGCTACAACAATATATAGACTGTCCCACACAGCTTTCGCGGACTCTGGATCAGTGTTGTGGTAATATACCGAATGCTTATAAGGCAGTGCCCCGCCCACCACTGGGTAAGTCAGACCATAATGTTATTCATCTGCTGCCCACATACAAAGCTAAACTCATACAAGAGAAGCCTACTGTAAGAGAAGTGACGCTGTGGTCTGAGGTCTGTAAAGAGAGACTGAGAGACTGTTTTGATGATACGAACTGGGACATTTTCTTTGATAACTGTGTAAGCGCAAACGAGTTAACAGAAACAATAACATCTTACATTATTTTCTGGGAGAATAATGTTGTACCAACAAAAACTGTTAAAATATACACTAATAACAAGGTTTGGGTTTCACATGAAATGGAATGTCTAAGTGAGAAAAGGGCTGCTTTTGCTCAAGGTAATATGGTGCTCTTTAAAGACAAAAGACGAGAACTTAGAGCGATTATTAGAAAGTCCAGGCAGCAATATAGAGATAAAGTGGAGAAACAGTTTGTCACTGGGGATGCTCGTAAAGCATGGAGCAGTCTAAATGATATGATGGGTAGAGAGACCCAGAAGCAACCTTGCCTACCCACAAATATTGGTTAATTTGCGAATGAGTTAAATCAGTTTTATAGTAGGTTTGACAAAACTACACATGCAGTTAGGGCTGACCAAGTGTGTAGCCATGTTTGGAATACCATCACTCTTACAGAGGAGGAGATAGCTGGTTGTCTTGTTAGGGTACACCCTCATAAAGCACCTGGCCCGGATGGTCTTAGAGGGAGGGCCATAGCAGGGTGTATTTACCAACTTAAAGGTGTTTTTACTAGACTATTTCAGATCTTGCTTGACACACACACTGTCCCACTTTCTTGGAAGAGAACCACAATTATCCCTGTGCCTAAAAACTGTAACCCTGTATCACCTAATGACTTCAGATCTATTGCCCTCACCAGCATTCTATGTAAATGCATGGAAAGGGTTGTGTTAGGGCGTCTGCCAAATACCCATTTGTCTGACCAACTGCAGTTTGCTTATAAGGCACAGAGAGGCACTGAGGATGCTACGTTAACTCTGCTGCATGTGATTAGCAAGCACATTCAGCATCCTGGCGCTTTTGCTAGAATTTTATTTATTGATTTTAGTTCAGCTTTTAATACTGTCAGGATTGGCATTTTATTAGATCGGCTATTAAAACTGGATACCAATGGGCACCTTGTGTTATGGATCAAGGACTTCTTAGCTAACCGTCCTCAAAGAGTCTCTGTACAGGGTACCATATCTGATGAGGTTATTCTGAACACTGGAGTCCCCCAAGGCTGTGTGTTATCACCGGCACTGTTTTCTATGTATATAAATGCAATGCAGATTTGTGAAAGTAATTTAATTTATTTAAGTATGCCAATGACATGGCTATGGTTGGTCTCATGGCCAGAGGAAAGGGGGATTTAGAGAGGGCTTATTTTGAGCATATAGACGAGGAGTGGTGCGAGGAGAGTGCTCTGTCACTAAATGCTTTTAAAACCAAGGAACTTGTTGTCAGTACTAGGGAAGGGCAACCTACATGTCAGCCGATCATAATTGGGGGCCGACATGTTGAGATTGTAAATAGTTTTAAATATCTAGGGATTATCCTAGATTGTAGCTTAAATTTTATTGAGCACACAGACTATATCTATAAGAAGGCAAGCCAAAGATTGTTTCTTTTGAGGAAACTAAATAGTTTTAATGTGAGTAAGGGAATCCTAAGGATGGTTTACACTAGTTTGCTGGAAAGTATTATTTCCTATAAAATCACCTGCTGGTATGGGAATCTGGGGGCTCGAAGCAAAAGTAAGATCACATTGGACCCCCAGAGGCAGCTGGTGGAACTGTATACAAACCAGACCAGGAGGAAAGCCTCACAAATTGTTCAGGACTCCACCCATCCTCTCCAACATGAATTTGAAAAACTTCCTTCAGGCAGACGATACAGGCTACCCATAGTAAAAATAAATATTTTCAAGAAATATTTTATACCATCTGCCATTACTTTATTAAATAAATGATTTGTAATCAGGTCTATGTATATTATGTAACTGACTGCTGTTATCTATTTATTAATATTATTAATATTATTTTTTATTAATGATCTATTTATGGTTTTTAGTACTATTAGCCTAATTTCTATATATTGCTTTTATTGCTTTTATGTCTGTAATCCTTGGGGAAAAAGACGTTCTTGTACTGTATGTTTTGTGTTTCTGTTGTATTCAGGGGTGTGAAGTAATGAATTACAAATACTCACGTTACAGTAATTAAGTAGTTTTTATCAGTAATTGTACTTTTTTGAGTAGTTTAAAAATTGTGTACTTTTACTTTTACTTGAGTACATTTTAAGTGATGTATCGGTACTTTTACTCCGCAATTTTCCTCCGTTTGTGGTCGTTACATGCTTATTTTAAT
>NW_015539941.1:38515-40536 GCF_001515605.1 Sinocyclocheilus anshuiensis
GCATAAAGCACCTGGCCCGGATGGTCTTAGAGGGAGGGCCATAGCAGGGTGTATTTACCAACTTAAAGGTGTTTTTACTAGACTATTTCAGATCTTGCTTGACACACACACTGTCCCACTTTCTTGGAAGAGAACCACAATTATCCCTGTGCCTAAAAACTGTAACCCTGTATCACCTAATGACTTCAGATCTATTGCCCTCACCAGCATTCTATGTAAATGCATGGAAAGGGTTGTGTTAGGGCGTCTGCCAAATACCCATTTGTCTGACCAACTGCAGTTTGCTTATAAGGCACAGAGAGGTACTGAGGATGCTACGTTAACTCTGCTGCATGTGATTAGCAAGCACATTCAGCATCCTGGCGCTTTTGCTAGAATTTTATTTATTGATTTTAGTTCAGCTTTTAATCCTGTCAGGATTGAAATTTTATTAGATCGGCTATTAAAATTGGATACCAATGGGCACCTTGTGTTATGGATCAAGGACTTCTTAGCTAACCGTCCTCAAAGAGTCTCTGTACAGGGTACCATATCTGATGAGGTTATTCTGAACACTGGAGTCCCCCAAGGCTGTGTGTTATCACCGGCACTGTTTTCTATGTATATAAATGCAATGCAGATTTGTGAAAGTAATTTAATTTATTTAAGTATGCCAATGACATGGCTATGGTTGGTCTCATGGCCAGAGGAAAGGGGGATTTAGAGAGGGCTTATTTTGAGCATATAGACGAGGAGTGGTGCGAGGAGAGTGCTCTGTCACTAAATGCTTTTAAAACCAAGGAACTTGTTGTCAGTACTAGGGAAGGGCAACCTACATGTCAGCCGATCATAATTGGGGGCCGACATGTTGAGATTGTAAATAGTTTTAAATATCTAGGGATTATCCTAGATTGTATCTTAAATTTTATTGAGCACACAGACTATATCTATAAGAAGGCAAGCCAAAGATTGTTTCTTTTGAGGAAACTAAATAGTTTTAATGTGAGTAAGGGAATCCTAAGGATGGTTTACACTAGTTTGCTGGAAAGTATTATTTCCTATAAAATCACCTGCTGGTATGGGAATCTGGGGGCTCGAAGCAAAAGTAAGATCACATTGGACCCCCAGAGGCAGCTGGTGGAACTGTATACAAACCAGACCAGGAGGAAAGCCTCACAAATTGTTCAGGACTCCACCCATCCTCTCCAACATGAATTTGAAAAACTTCCTTCAGGCAGACGATACAGGCTACCCATAGTAAAAATAAATATTTTCAAGAAATATTTTATACCATCTGCCATTACTTTATTAAATAAATGATTTGTAATCAGGTCTATGTATATTATGTAACTGACTGCTGTTATCTATTTATTAATATTATTTAGTTATTTATTTATTAATGATCTATTTATGGTTTTTAGTACTATTAGCCTAATTTCTATATATTGCTTTTATGTCTCATGTGTCTGTAATCCTTGGGGAAAAAGACGTTCTTGTACTGTATGTTTTGTGTTTCTGTTGTATTCAGGGGTGTGAAGTAATGAATTACAAATACTCACGTTACAGTAATTAAGTAGTTTTTATCAGTAATTGTACTTTTTTGAGTAGTTTAAAAATTGTGTACTTTTACTTTTACTTGAGTACATTTTAAGTGATGTATCAGTACTTTTACTCCACTATTTTCCTCCGTTTGTGGTCGTTACATGCTTATTTTAATTTTATTTTTATCCATCAACGTGATTGGATAGAGAGTAATAGGTCTCGTGACTTTCGTCAAATCAAATTGTGCATAGAAAACTTTTACCGCCAACTGTTTATCATGGCTGCTGGAAGCGCATTCTTCAAGCATCAATTCAGTTGCATCTTCCTCTAACTTAATATGTTAAGGTAAATTTCGTATTTCTGCTTACTAAATGATTGGTATATATGCTGTCCTATCTACACGGCCTGAAATTTGGTGTGAGGTTGCGGGTATTGTGTACAGTGTTAACTCCCACAAGTGCCACGTTCGGTAAATTCCCACTCACTTATGAGACGCGCGA